>NW_007232347.1:41457-53454 GCF_000164805.1 Carlito syrichta
CCCCAAAAAAATAAACTTCAGAGAAATCATTAACAAGTAATTTATCCTAGAAAATTTTGGGCCTCACTGCCATTTTAGGTTGTATCTAAAATGTTGGTGGGAGTGTAAACTAGTACAACCACTGTAGAAAACAGTATGGTGATTCCTAAAAGTTCTAAAAATTGACCTTCCACATGACCCTGCAATTGCCCTACTGGGAATATACCCGGAAGAACTCAGATAACTCTATAAAAAAGATACCTGCATATGTATGTTTTTTGCAGCATTATTCACCATAGCAAGAACATGTAACCACCTGTGCTGCCCATCAAAAGAAGACTGGATTAAAATGAAGTACATATAGACCCTGGAATATTACACAGCCATGAAGAAGAACAAAATTATGAACTACACAGCGACCTGGATAGAATTAGAGTTGATAATACTGAGTGTTCACTCACAAAAACAAAGATCTGAGTATCACATGTTCTCACTCATAAGTGGACCTTGAAGAACTACAGTAATACTATAACAAAATGTTTGACAGAAGTGGGAGCCGGGTTTGGTGGCTCAGCCTGTAATCCCGCACCTTTGGGAGGCTGAGGTGAGTGGATTGCCTGAGCCCGCAGGTTCGAGACCCACCTGGGCAGGCGAGACCTCATCTCTAAATAAATCAAAAAATTAGCCAGGCGTGGTAGCGCGCGCCTGTAATTCCGGCTACTCAGAAGGCTGAGGCAGAAGGATTATTGGAGCCCAGCAGGCGAGGCTGCGGTGGCCGGGAGCGGCCACTGCACTCCAGTCTGGGCGACAGAGTGAGACTCCAACTCAAAAAAAAAAAAAAAAAAATAGTATCCCAACTTGTTTTCCAGACCCTTCCTGACTGGAAGTGTGGAGAGGTTATCCATTCACTCACCTGGTTTCCTGCCACAGAGATAGAAAGCTAGTCTGTCCGTCAGCTCATACTGTATTTCTACTAGGCGTTCTGCCAGCTCATGGTGCCCTCCTTGCCTACCAAGAGAAAACAAAGTACCATTTATATTGCTTACTATTCACTGGTTTTGGAATAGGAAAGTACAAAGACACCTCCTGAGATACCTGAGCACCTTATCAAACATGACTTTTTAGAATAATTAACCTTTTTGTGTGAAGTAAACTGTCAAAGTCTACTTTGGGTCCCACCTTTATAAACTGTTTTCACCATCTGAACTACCCCCTTTCCTTTATTAATGCACGAAATACTTAATAAGGAATTCAAAGATTTATGAGCAAGATAAATAACTTCATTTAATGAGGTTAATAAATGGTTTAGAATAGAGGGTCTCAAAAATTAACTAGTGTTAATTATACAATGTCCATGTCCTACCCTTGGAAATTCTGAATCAGTAAGGACCCAAGCATCAGTATTTTATTTTTAATTTCATTTTAGAATTGTGGGGTAAAAGTTATGCAGCCAATCTAACTCTGGATGAGTCTAGTAATCACCTGAAGGGTTTCAACTCAAAAAGAGACATACCAGCCTCATGCACAGCTCACACCTGCAGCTATTTTTGCGTCCTTATCTTCAATTTACATAACAGAAAATATTAAGTTTGCCTTTCATCATTCATTAAACGTATACATATATATTAAAAAATTTTTTTGTTTAGACACAGTCTTAGTCTGTCATCCAGGCTGGAGTACAGTGGTGTGATCACAGCACACTGTGGTCTCCAACCCCTGGGCTCAAAGAATCCTCCTACCTCAGTCTCCCAAGTAGCTGGGACTATAGGCTTGTGCCTCCATATCTAGCTAATTTTTTTTTTTTTTTTTTTTTTTGTAGATACGGTGTCTTGCTATGTTGCTCAGGCTGGTCTCAAACTCCTGGCCTTAAGTGATCCTCTTGCCTCGGTCTTCCAAGTGGCTGGGATTACAGGCATGAGCCACCATGCATAGCCCCATTAAATAAATATTTAAGCTGCTTAGAATCCTTTTAGTAACAAGGCATATAAGTAAATTACATTGAGAGATTATTGTATTCAAGGTACAAATGAGAAAATCCCAAGGTAAGTGATAAGTAACAATAACGAGAGCTCTTTTCCCCTTCCAGGAGCAAGTGTAGTTTAGTCAGTTTTTCTTTACACCATGTAAGGCATTACACAATACTCTCCAACCTACCACAGAGCTTTGATTTTTAATGAGACATCTTTTTGTCTCATTTTTTAACATCTGTGAAATCAGGAAATAGCCTATAATTGATAATATACAATAACTTAATTGGCCAAGCTATTTTTTTTTTAGTGCTATATGAAAAAATAAACACTGTTCAATCAATGAGGGCTTAGATCTGATAAAATACTGTACTGCTCTTGTTATTGCGATACTTTCTGCTCTTTCCAGTCAGTCTCCTGCTGAGTTGAACACACCCTGTCCAGCTCTGCCTCCCAGTCTTGACATATGCCTTTCCACTCACCTGGATTGCTTTAGCTCCTTCTTCATGCAATCAAATCCAACCCATTCTTTAGAGACCAACTAAAGAAATTTCTTAATGATTTCAGCCACAATGAAGAAGCCCTATATATGTTTTTTAAGACCAATTATCCATTTTGCAATGAATCACATATGATCTTGTCTTATTTAACTCTCTCAGGCATTTATGAATCATCTCTTCCAAGAGATAGTAAATTCTGGGAAGGCAGAGTTTTGTCATTTCATCCATTTTATCCTCTATGGAGAAGAGTATGGTGTTTCAGTTAATCATTTGGAAAAAGAAGGAAAGATGTGTGATCTTCAGTCATTTAAATGATATTCAATACTAACCTATGAATTTACTTATTTTTCTGGTACTTCAATTTTCAAATAAAGAGAAATTTAAAGAATTTTACAGTGAATACCCAGATATCCATTACCTAAAACTTAAAATTAACATTTTTCTATACTTGTCTAATCACATATCTATGCACAGATTCGCTTTTAAGTTCAAGCAATGACTAACAACTTGAAGAGTGGGTTCTGTTAATTCTTGATACTTGATTTGGACTCTGACTGAGGCTCAAATACCACTGTATTATAAAAGATCATGTAAAAGACTGGACGCTAAGCACATTGGTTTATATCTTATCCTTCCTGGACTTTGTCAGCTAAGCTTTTACGCATCTGAAATGTCTTCAACTGCAAAAAATAAAAAAGTTAAATCTTTAAAGGGGCTAAATGTTAATCATTTACAACTTAGCTACTTAACAATAAATCACACCTAATATGAACAAAAAAAATCCCAAACAAATAAAAGCGGTAAGAATCTTGGTCTCCTACCTTGCATAATCAACAGGACTTTTTCCACTAGAATCCTGTGTGCCTGGGTCTGCTCCATATACTGCCAATAATTCAGCCTGTAAAATCTGCCCTGCTTTGGAGGCAACATGGAGTGGGGTGTTTCCTTTTTCCTGAGAATCATTAACAAAAGGTAGACAAAAAAGCAAATTAAATAAACTAATAGCTATATGAACACAACTCATTTAGCTTCAATTTAATATCTGAATCTATTTATGTTTTCTTACAGGGTGAAAGAAGTTGGCTTGTGCTCCTAAAGATAACAGTCTCAAACAAGTTTCAAGATTCCCTGTTCTCACACTTGAATGGAGTTGCTGAAAAACATACAAACAAAAAGGAATACTTGTTAGCAGCACAAAGTACTAGGGCAACTGGTACACCATTTTAATATATGTTACACTAATAACACATTATCTTTATTTGGCTCAGTAAGGTGAACAGACCAGTCTCTGCTGGTCACAACCACCCCTAGGCTGTAAGGTGGGGTCAAGCCTATTTTACTGATAAGGAAACTGGGCCTGTGAAGGCTGACCTGCCCAGATGCGTGACTTGTCCAAGAAAGTGGCACAACCAGAATCTGAGTGAGAGGCAGAACTGTCTGAGGAGGTTGTTATGTTTGGTTCTGGTCTGACAGACCTGAACTTCAAACCATACCTCCTTCAAGCTGTGTGACCTTGAGAAAGTTCTTTAAGCAATCTGAACCTTAGTTTCCTCACCTCAAAAATGGAGAAAATAATGCTGCCTATTCACAGAGTGATTGTAAGGATTCGGTGATATAATAAAGTTCTTAAAAAATACAAATGTTGTAATAATAATTGTTATTATTAGCTGTTGTTACTGAAGATAGGGCTTCAGTACTTCAAATTCTACACTGCGTAAGCTACAGGATTCTGTCTTATAGCATAACCTCTCTTCCACACTATTTTCTTGCCTGTATATAATACTTAATATAGTCTTTCAGGGTGGGAAATAGGCCTGTGATATAGCAAGTGTTGTACTACTGCAGAAAAGCTCTTATACATTCAGAAGATGAGCTGCTTTCTTTCAAGTCTAACCTAGAATTGTCCAAGATACAGTAACCCTTATCATAGGAATGGAGAAACCTACTCTAATATCCATGTCTCATTTTGTTAAACTTTTTTAGAGTTTTATTTTATCTTATTTTTGTAGGGTCTCACTATGTTGCCCTGGCTGGTCTTGAACTCCTGGGTTCCAAGTGATACTCCTGCCTGGGCCTCCCAAAGTGCTAGGATTACAGCCATGAGCCACCACACCCAGAATTTTTTTTTTTTTTTTAAGAGACAGGGTCTCACTATGTTATCCATGCTGAACTAGAGCTCCTGAATTCAAGTAATCCTTCCATCTCAACCTCTAGAATAGCTAAGACTACAAGCATTTGCCACAGTGCCTAATTCTTTATTTTTTTTTTTTTACATTTTGATTCTAAAAAACCCACCAAGTCTTATTAATGGAAGTAAAAATTATACACATTTCTATGCAAAATTTAAAACTGTGAATTATGAGTGCCATGTTCTGTGAACGAGCATTTATAAAAAGCAGTGCTTTGAAAATAAATATGCATATTTCTTATGGCATCTCAAAAACACGTGAAGGCCCACATAAAGAAAACCATCTACTCATTTTACAAGTATGATTCACCTTTCCTTGTACTGCAGCCTTGAGTCACACATTGCTTTCTGAAGATGTTACTGCTGTGCAATCTGGAAACCTGAAGAAGTTACTCCTCTTCCCTTGGTACTTTTCTTTTCCTGGTCCTTATTAGAAGCAAACAATTGTCCTACAAACTTTCTAGTCCCTTCTAGAAACAAATTCTGACATGCATGGATCCTATTTCAAAGTACAACAAACAAAAAATTTGTCAAAATATAATTTTAAAACTATCCTGGTGGCTGGGTGCAGGAACTCAAGCTTGTAATCCCGGCACTTTGAGAGGCCAAGGTGAGAGACTTGCCTAAGCCCAGGTATTTAAGACCAGCCCGGGGCCGGGCTCAGTGGCTCAGCCTGTAATCCCAGCGCTTTGGGAGGCCGAGGTGAGTGGATTGCCTTAAGCCCGCGGGATCGAGACCCACCTGGGCAACTTGGTGAGACCTCATCTCTACAACAGATCAAAAATGAGCCGGGCGTGGTAGTGGGCGCCTGTAGTTCCAGCTACTTGGAAGGTTGAGGCGGAAGGAAGCTGGAGCCCAGCAGGTCGAGGCTGTGGTGGCTGGGAGCGGCCACTGCACTCCAGTCTGAGTGACAGAGTGAGACTTCAACTCAAAAAAAAAAAGACCAGCCCAGGCAACTTGGGAAGACTTCATCTCTACAATTAAAAAAAAAAAAAAATTAGCTGGGTGTGGTAGCACGTGCCTATAGTTCCAGCTACTTGGAGGGCTGAGGTAGAAGGATCGCCTGAGCCCAGCAGGTCGAGGTTGTGGTGGCTGTGAGTGTGCCACTGCACTCCAGCCTGGGCAACAGAGGACTCCAATTTTTAAAAAAATTTAAAAATAAATAAAAACCATACTGGAAATACACAAATAGTTTTCTAACTACTTATTTCCTCTTTGTCCTTGAAATCGCTGTTACGTAAATGACTGTCATATGAATTAAGATTAAGGATAAAACCAATTGCAAAAAAGCTGTTATTAATTACTTGATGTACAGAAGCGAGTTTTTTTCTTCCTTTTTAATTTTTTTTCAAGTAAAACAATATGCTATCTCAGTTTCTTTAGGGATTTAAAAAGACTCAACCCACCTTGCTAAGATCTTTGGCAGTCACACTATCGTCATCTCGGCAGGGCAAACGATGGACAAACGCTAACATCTGATACTTGGCTCTGATGAAATCCGCTTTATTGGGACTGGCTCAAAAACAAAAAATAAAACAGTTCACTTGTAGTTCAGATACAACATTCCCCATCCTCTGTACTGTAAAAAGAAGAGGAAGTGACCCACGTCTCCCACTTGAGAATAAAATGAACAATGCTCAAATAAATTTCAGCAGTGTTTAAGACCTGAAGTCTGAAAACACACATTAGTCATTATCATGGCTGGGACTGCAGAATACCTGCTTTTTATAGTATCTTTCTTCTCTGTGTAATTTTCTGAATTGATCTAGCAACCTTGTGAGAAAGCGACATTTAGTCTCATTGTATAGGGAGGCAACAGATGGAGGACTGATGCCCAGAACCTAGATTTTTGATCTGCCCACCTTTTGTTTAAGCACCTAAGTTTAAATCTGATTACAACCACAGCCTCCAGGCCTTGGTTTCCAACTGCAGAAACCATTTACTCCTGCCGGGTAACCATGCAAAACAGATGGTCCCACTCTGCCTCATTCTACATTTCCAACAGCAAAGAGCCCAATGCACAATTAAGGGAACCACCTCCTGTGCGGCCCTTGTGGAGACTGATAAAAAATAGCTGCTCTCCTTTCAGTGGGTCCATTTGTTATGAAGAAATGAAGTATTTATAAACATTCCACTCACTGTACTTTATCCTGTGGATTAGCTTTACGTCTTCCGCTCATAATCGAGGCAGGGTCCAGCAAAGAATGCTCCCATATAGAATTAGCACCGTTATTATACAAGGTTTCAACCATCTAAAACCAAGCAGTATGAAATAATATTTTAATTTCTTTCCACAAATATTCAATGGGAATCAGTGACTGAACTGGGAAAACAAAGTCCTACTACAAACACTAACATGTTTGCACTATCATTCATATTCTTGTTTCCTGATTTGTGAATAAGAAAGATGAACCTAAAAGCAGGCTTCAGTTTTGATCAGTAGGGTAAGTACATACCTAAATGCATCTGATGGCACTATTTTTATACATTATGAAGGAACAGTACTTTGACACTTTAGGGCAGCATTCCCCAAGCCTGATCAACTACTGTTTTCAAGATTCTTAACAAGCCATGTACTGTCTATAGTATTTTCTTTAAACTTACTCACTTTTTAAAATGTCTACTAATAATTATGGTTTGATGTACTAGTAATGATTTTCTTATTATATGGGAATTGTTGCGTTAGGATCAACCCTGACATTTTAAACTATTCATCACTAGACTTTATTCAGATTCTATAATATAATCTGGTTTTGTAAACAGACAGACCTGAGGGCAGTAAACACCCCCTTTCACATGAGCAAGAGCGATTAGAAACTTCTAAGCAAAAGTTATTAATAAATCATATCTCCTGATTTCATTTCAAAGCATAACTCTTGAAACAACTCCATTTGTTTTTTAAGTTAGTGGAGATATTATCACATCAAAGATCCAAATCTACTTGTTTTGCTACCTTGGTATATACAGGCAAGTTTAAGGGACATGCTGTGTAGTTTCCATAAATTTAGTGATATATGTGCTCAAGACAGATGAAGGCAAAACACACGCTTAATCCTGAGTTCCAAGAGAACGTGAAGAATGTGTACTCCAGAAGTACTGGGAACATGACATTGGACCCCAAATAAAACAAAGAGCCTACTTAACAGAGCGTTAGGCATACAATCAAAACATCTGAATTTGGTCTCTGACTAATAACAAGAACTTTAAGAAAACTTTAATGTTTCAGAGATTTCTGAGGAATCCCAGTTCATGCTTTTATCAAAGCAGGAAACAGTGTTCTAAAAATATTAGCAAGTATTCAGTAATAAGTACATTAATGAAAAGTTTCTCGAGGGGTAGCTTTTGAAAACACTCATCATGGTGCATGGAAAAGATGGATGATTTAGAAACAATTTCTTTCTTTTTTTTTGAGTTGGAGTCTCACTCTGTTGGCCAGACTGGAGTGCAGTAGTATGCTCCCAGCCACCGCAGCCTCGACCTGCTGGACTCCAGTGATCCTTCTGCCTCAGCCTTCCAAGTAGTTGGAACTACAGGCGCGCACTACCATGCCCAGTTAGTTTTTAAAAAATTTTTATTGTAGAGATGAGGTCTCAGCAAGTGGCCCAGGTGGGTTTCAAACCCGCGGGCTCATGCAATCCACTCACCTCAGTCTCCCAAAGTGCAGGATTACAGGCTGAGCCACCAAGCCCGGCTTAGAAACAATTTCTAATGACACTCCAAAAAGTCAGTGCAACAGTACCAAGATATTTTAATGACTAGCTATCTATATATAATTGAGCTTTTGGAACAAGATTTATGCTGGGGGGGGGAAATCTTAAATGTTGAATTCAATACAGATAATGTATACAGAACTGATGGACATGCACCTCTGTTCAATTATAAGTCAAGCAATTTTGTAAGATTTAAGAAGTGGACTAGGAGAAATTTTAGTTGCTAAGGCAATGAGCCTTAAAACATAAACTACAAACTGTGAGAAGAAATTCTTTACCTGAAGCAGTGTTGGAGGCCACGGTGTGTGTTTAAGATGCCTCACTTGGGAGATATGGCGCCCTAGACTCCGATGGACACTGCAGCACTCATCACATATAAACGTTCCCCTATTTACTGATGCCCAGGAAGGATCTGGAAAGAGAGTGAAATCTCAGTGGCGAGGATACCAGTTGGCTGGTACATTGCCAAATGCCAAGACAACTGAGGTCTGTTTTGGTTTTTCAGAAAAAGGAGACATTTTTGTTGTTTTAGTATGTTTATCAACATATCAAGCTGGTAATCTAATCTGATGATACTACCTACATTGGTTGATTAGGTACAATGTTAATTGAGACTAAAAACATGAGGTGAAGCCTTGAATGAGCAGTTATCTTCTTTCTGGTTCAGGGCCACAGGTTGTAGCCCTAAGGTGGACTCCACTATCTCAGAGGCATGCTCTTTCATTCCATGTAAAAGAAGCGACTGAGAGAGCACAGATGAACCATTTCAAATCCATCTCCACAAAGAGCAAGATAATATCATTTTGACTGAATTATCTACATAGCATTAGCTGGAGTAAATGGTGAAAAGACTGCTGCCCCAATTCACTACCACAAGTTAACACTCCCATATGCTTAGCAGAAAGCTGTGAGTTAGAGAGTCATAAAGTCATTCATCTGCTACAGTTCTGAGGACAGGGAAACCTGGCCTCTTCCACTAGGAAATGTTCTAGGATATCCATTATTTTAGATAAACTACAGAGTCCAATCCTGCAATTGATCTGAAAGAAAAGAATCTGTAATAACAGAGACTTCACAGCGACAAAGATATAAAACAAACATAAGTAATATTTTTGGTGTAGGTATAATACTTTTTTCCTTTCAAGACATAGAACTTCATTAGACACTCTTTGACACACGTAATAATTCATACTTGGTAGGCAGGATGAACCAGAGTAAGTAAACTGAGCACTTAGAAGCCCCAAAGAAAGAAAGACCTTCTATGGTTCATCAGACTCACAGTGGGGTGACGATAGGTGCCATTCAAGTTGCTGGGCCTAAGGGTTATATTTTAAAATTCTTCAATGTCCACAAAAATCTCTAAAATGCATGTAAATCGTCTTCACCATTTTTAGCAGTTTATTCAAACCCTTTCAAACCATATAATAAAAAGTTACAGAATTTCAATGAGAGACAAATCCTGGAAACCAGGGAGTGTGGTGGTTAAGAGGGTTGGCTCTGGAGACAAAGCAGTCCAGGGTTTGAACCCCAACTCTTCCACTTCTTGTACAATGATCTCAGACAAGTTATTTCTTTGAACGTACTCACCATGGGTCAAATGGGAATAACAACACATTTCAGGCTAGCGAGGATATGAAAAGTAAAGTACCTCTCATATAGTAAGTACCCAGTCATGTTAGCTGTGACATCTTTTCTAAATTATTTTCTGAGTATTCAGATATTTTCAAAAACCTAGTGAAATTCATAGCCACCAGAAAGAGGTTTTGACTGGAAATACTTAAAACATCGACTGTTTCGTGTGAATATTGTACTACTGTAGTGGAGTTTTCAGGTAGTTGAACTCAAGAGTATAATGTATTTAAAATGAACGAGATTCATTTTTTTAAAAAGTAAAATATTTAATAAGATGCAAGCATAGTTAAATGTTTACTAAGAAATAAACCAGAAACAAAATAATTCAATAAAGTATAACTCTCCACAGTACTACTATATCATTGTAAAAAGCAAAAATTGGAAACATCAAGATGAAGGATGGAGATAAGTAACAGATTGCTTTCTGCAGTATGGTACTACCACTAATGACAGAAGATTGTTTTGAAGCATAGTGTTGATTTTAATATATCATTCAGAGGATTCACAGTATTCTGCAAGGAAATTAAATAGAAACAAGACAGCAAGGATATGACAGACATTAAGAGAGGTTCTTGATTAATCACTTTAAGATTATGCATCAGAATCCCATGGGAAGAATATTAGAATGTAACAACATAGTAAAATCAAAATTGAGTTTGTATGAATGAGGTTGAGTGAAACCCTTCAAGATTATCTGGATGCTTTACACCAGGGCTCCATGGACACCACAAGAGGACTGGAAAAAAAAAAAAAAAAGGTCAATTCCCCCTGAGAATCGTACAGATTCTGTATGAAAGAAAAAGTACATATGCATTTTGTGGGGAAGCACCTTAGCATTCACCAGAAACTCAAAGGAGCCCCTAACCCTACAGGTAACTCTGTCACTAGGGCTTTGCGGAAAAGGCAACACAAATTCCTGGCTGCTCAAGTTCACAGCACATTTTAAGGTAGCCTAATTATTTTCAAAACAGGAAGGAAGTGACTCAAGTTTCTGTAGATTAGGCTAAGAGACAACAACTAAAACGATACAATGGAAAAGAAAAGAGTTCTGAAATGCACTAAACACTGCAAAAGTGCAAGGCAGTATTTCGGGAGGCAATGGAGAAACAATTTTCCTTTGCCACATATCATCCACTGAGAAGTAAAGAATATACATTCCAAGAGGAAGTCATAAGCTAGACACATGTGAATCAAACACATCACAGAAAGTTCAACTAAAAACAGGCAAGAAAATAAGGAAGTGGAACAAAAAACATTTTTAGAGAAAACGACGGAGTTTGTATAACACACTAACCTGGTTTATAAAACAACTCTTTTAAAACTCCTCCATCCCCCCTCCCTATCTTCAAAGGAAACTGGTAACACCACCTGCACTATATGGACCATGACATAACCACAAGATTTGAGTTATCACAATACTACTTAAAATCAGCCTCCACTTCCAAATGACAAGATAAAGATCAGAACAGTTGCAAAGCCACTGGTGATCGGTGATGTAATTAAGATTGTATATTGGATGCTATTGTGCCAAGGAGGCCATGTTGCTTTCGAATTACTTCAGACTCAAAGCCAATAAATTCAAGCACCTGAACAGCATATAATAATCTATACAGAGGTCAGGTATAGTGGCTTATGCTTGTAATCCCAGTACTTTGGGAGGCCGAGGTGGGAAGATTGCTTGAACCCAGGAGTTCATGACCAGCCTAGGCAACAGTGAGACCTCACCTTTACAAGAAATTTAAAAAATAGCTGGGCATGGTGGCTTATGTCACAGCTACTTGGGAGGCTGGGATGGAAGGATCATGGGAGCCCAAGAGGTCGAAGCTGCAGTGAGCTGTGCTCATGTCACTGCCCTCCAGCCTGGGCAAAAGAGTAAGACCCGATTCAAAACAAACAAACAAACACACAAATGAAAGTCCATATAGAGCCGGGTTCGGTGGCTCAGCCTGTAATCCTGCACTTTGGGAGGCTGAGGTGAGTGGATTGCCTGGGCAACTTGGTGAGACCTCATCTCTACAATA
>NW_007232347.1:53474-57377 GCF_000164805.1 Carlito syrichta
TGCGGTGACCGGGAGCGGCCACTGCACTCCAGTCTGGGTGACAGAGTGAGACTTCAACTCCAAAACAAACAAACAAACAAACAAACAAACGAAAGTCCATACAGAAACCTGTTAATTCAGTTCCAATTGCTAAGACAAACTCCATCTCTAAATGTGAATATTATGTATGAATGGTCATGCATTATTATGAAGGAATGGTTTTAGCTTTTCAATGTCTGTTCCTAAAACCTTATACTGCTAGCGATTTTGTTTGTTTAAATTGTAGTTAACGTACAGTTTAGTCAACGCTAGCTTTAAGGCACTGCAAGGGTCTCTATACTAAATAGCCACACACACACACACACACATAGCGTTAAGATACTGGAAGGGTATTCTATACTAAATAGCCTAACACACACACACAACAACCTATACAGATGAGAAGATCCTAAGAATATTCACTGAATCTTTTTAACCACTGAGCGTGGCACTCCCGATTATCCCTACCAAAAAATGAGGAAGTCAAGACCAAGTGATCAGGTGAAGTCACCAGCCCAAGGTCACCCAGAGGCAAAATCTAATCTGAGCCCAGGCCATCCAGGTCCCCAAACTTGAGACACGCACTGCCTCTAAAGTGCTGGCTGTGTCTGTAAGACCCTGGAGCTCCTGGAGATTCTCCCTAGTGGAGTGGTGGAGTGTCGACCGGGATGTCTGGAGCAGGGCAGTCAACAGAGGTGGCCCCTGGCGAGAGCCAGGGAGTGTCGCCCATCCCGGGCAGGGCCCCCAGGCGAGGCGGGGATCTGGTGGGAGGTGACACCTGCAGCCTCTGGGGCTGCAACGAGAAGACGCTAGTATTTTGCTTCTACAACTGGCCTTCCCGTGCACTGCCCAAGCCCATTCCTGCTGGGAGAGCGGTCCCAGCCAGCCTGGGACTGGCGGGACCGGAGAGAAGAGAGACGACGGACTGGGGGTCGAGGGACGGGCGTCGGTCCCCGCCCGCCCGTCGCTCACAGGCTCTGGACAGCTCCCGCCCCAAGGCCGCCCGGGACCCCTTCGCTGCGCTCCCGGCCGCGAGGTGCTGGGCTCGGCCGCGGGAACCCGCCCGTCCCGAGGGGGCGGTCCCTGGGCAGGGGTCCGGGCCAGGAGAGCAGAAAGGAGAGGGCCCGGCCGATGCGACTCACCCGGCCCGCTGCAGTCAGCGCACACCTCGCTGCTCCGGAGTCGTTTCGACATGGCTCCTGCCTCCCACCTGCCGGGAACCAGAGGCTGAGAGACAGCGAAGACGGCGGCAGCGACGCTTCCGCTCTAACGAGTCCCGGCGGCTGCGCTGACGGCAGCACCTCCCCCCTCAGCGCCGCTCAGCGCGGGCGCAGCACGCACGCGCGGAGAGGCGCACTTTTGCGCCCGCCAGGTCATGTGGCCGGAAAGGGCAGGCCGCTCTGTCGCCATCTTGAGTGAGGGCAAAAAACGGCCCCCGGCATCCTCTGTTCCACCTCTAGATCTTGAATCTGGGTCTCTCTGTCTCAGCGATTCGCCCCCGCCGATCCCCGTTGAATAACACCAGGGGAAGCCACAACTCTTGGGAGCAGAACTGTGCAGCTGCAACCCCCTCGAGGCAATCGATGGTTAAGTCAAGTTCAAGCGTTCCTTCCCTTATTCAACAAATATTTATCGAACATCTACCCCGTTCAACACAGTTCCAGCCACTGGAGAAACAGCAGTAAGCAATGACAAAATTTCCCGTCCTTATGGAGTTTGCATTCTACTGGAGTAGAGCGACAATAAAATAAGTAAAGTAAGAATATATTAGACAATTCTTTCTTTAGGCTTCAGTTTTAATCTCATCTTCAAAATGGAGTTAATGTGTTGTCTGCCTCTAGTCCACAATTTGTCTTTGTATGGTCTGCTACCTAAATATTTTTTACATGTTTAGAGGATTATAAGAAGCAAAAGAAGTGGGAGAGGGAGGGAGAAAGAAAGAAAAAGAGGAAGAAGAATATGGGACAAAACTTGCTTGTAACCAGCAAAGCTAAATATTTACTATCTGGCTAAGGGCAGATGGAATATTTTATGGGGAAATATGGTATGCCAGCTCTATAGTAAGCCCTCAGTAAATAGTAGTTGCTGTAATTATTGATATTACTATTATTTTCTAATTGTTGCTTTTCTTCATATACTTGGAATTTGAGATAAGAATAGCTAGGCCAGGCATGGTGGCTCACGCCTGTAATCCTAGCACTTTGGGAGATAGAGGTGAGAGGATTGCCAGAGGCCAGGGGTTCGAGATCAGTTTGGGCAACTTGGTGGGCTTCGTCTGTACAACAAATGGAACACGGGGGTGGAAGGATCACCTGAACCCAGCAGGTCGAGGCTGCAGTAGCTGTGAGTGTGCCACTGTACCCCAGCTTGGGTGACAGAGTGAGACACCGACTCAAAAAAAAAAAAAAAAAAAAAGAGGTTTATCAGTGTGAAGAAGAAAAGAGATGTGACCCTAATACTAATGAATACTTATTGTATGTGTTACATGTAAACACAGCTATGCTCACCGTTCAGCAAATATTAAATGCCTACTGTGGACTAGACACTATTTTGTTTTAGGTACTCGGTAAGGATCCTTGCCATTGTGAAATTTTCAGACTGAGATAGAGATGTTCAGTAAACATGGAATGATGACAAAGAAGAAAATTACGTTGCTCAAGTCCTCTGAAAGAATGTGAAGTGCTGCAAGAGGCCTCAGAAGCACTGGTCTTGGGTCATCTCTCCAGTGCGATAAATGTGTGATGTGGGTATAACTGCTTAATTCCCACACATTCCAGTTAGAGCTTCTGAGTGCCAGCCTGATGTGCCTGCATCCTGTTTTAGTTTGACAACTCACAGATCTTCTGGGCCCCACACATGTGGAGAATGAATTAGGTCAGGATTCTTAAACAGTTGTTGTTGCAGGCATCTGAAACGCTGGGTGTACATAAGCCGGGAAGGCGAGGGAATGTTTTCAGGATGCATTGAATAACTTCACCCAGACAGCTGAGCACAGCTGAAGCAGCAGCAGGCACCTTAAGCTGGTGAAGTAGCTGTAAGTTGACTTGGTTCTTCATTGAGTCAAGGAGACAAAGTGCCTGAGGTTGAAACCCAAAAGATGAACTTCATAGTTGCATACTCTGGTCAAATCTGGGTATCACATATTAATCCTTTCAGCCATAACCCCTAATGCAAATGTTTAGTGTAAAAATGACACGCACACGTCGACTAAGTCACCACCATAGGTAGATTTGAATCGCAACCCAGTTTTGAGTTTACCTAGAACAGGGTTTCTCAGCTGGGGGCGGTTTTGCTTCCCCAGGAGACTCAGCCATGTCTGCAGACGTTTGGGGGAGTGCTAGTGGTGCTGAACAGGTAAAGCGGCCAGGGAAACTGCTCAACGGCTCAACATCCTACAACACACGGGGCGACCCCCACGCAAAGAATGACCAGTTCAAAACGTTGCTGAGACTGAGAAACCCTGAGCTAGTGATATCCCCTGTTATGCAAAAGTCGTATTGGAAGTCCCTTCTCCAGGTTCGGCGTTACTCGATTAAAATTGGAGTTGCCCGCTTCCAAAATGGCCTCCGACCAATCGCAGCAGGATCCGCCCTGCTCCAAAAAGGCTGCCGGGTCGACGGCCGGAATGGTTCGGTCCAGGGCCCTGCCGCCACCCCCGGACCGCGGAGCCAATGGAAGGACCCAGTTGTGGACCGAACCATGTGGGCGACCGGAGCGGGGGAAACAGGCTGGTGACAGATAGCCGGGCCCTTCCGCGTTGAGAGTCTGGGTCCGGGGAAAGACCCGCCGCTCCGTGCCGCGCGCGTCCTTTCCTGTGTCTGCCCGCGGGAGTGGGGGGTGGGAGGGACTGCGCGGCCCGCAGGCCTGCGGCCCGGACGGGCCCCT
>NW_007232347.1:57618-103208 GCF_000164805.1 Carlito syrichta
TGCTGGCAGACGGGCGCCGGAGCCCGGTGGCGGCCCCTTCGCCATGTCCTCGGCCTGCGGCGCCGGCAGCCGCTTCCCCCTGCACCTGCTGGTTTGGAACAACGACTACCGGCAACTGGAGAAGGAGCTGCGGGGCCAGGTGAGGGCGGGGCGCGGCGGCTCGGTCCTCGGGGAGGACAGGGAGGGTCGGGGTCGTTAGCTCCCCGAGCCCGTTTCCAGGCCCCTGCCCCGGCCTCCTTCCACTTTGCGGCCGCGGGACAACAAGAGCAACGGGACGCGTATCTATCGCGAGGTTGCTGTGCTGCGCGCGGGCTTTCTGTTCAGGGTCTCGTAACCTTCTGAGAGCGCTGGGAAGTAGGCGCTGTCATTATTCCGCTGGATCGAGAAGGAAACGGAGGCCCTCGGAGGTTACGTACCTTGTGCGAGGCCGCCCGGTTAATCAATGCCGAGTCGGGATTTCGACTCAGGCGGGCTGGCTCCAGAGTGCACGGTCCTCACCATTATTAGGCTTCGCAGCCTCAAAGAGCGAAGAACAACACACGTTCCTTGTCGTAAGGAAGTTCAGGGTTGGTTCTGAAGTCCGGGTGCCAACTCGTCCTGCGACCTTGGGCAAGGCATTTGCCCTCTCTGGCCCAAGTTAGCTTATCTGTAGAACGAGGATATCGGTACTGATGTAGGCAAACCCAGATCTGGGTTGAGGTTCAGGACTCAATCAACATTTTAACATGTGCCCCAGGGAGGCTGATGTAAAGTTCTCAGCCTCCTTAAAATCTCTGCCTGTTCTAAAGCGCTTTGATTCTTTGTGTTTTATTTATTGCCATCTCTTTAAAGCGCGGTTCTCAGTTGGAGGCGATTTTACCCCCCAGAGGGCATTTGGCTATGGGTGGAGTCATCTCTCGTTGTTGTAAGTCGGGAAGTGGGTGCTACTGGTCGAGGTCAGGGATGCTGTTCAACATCCTGCAGTGCACAAGACAGCCCTCCCATGACAAAGAATTATCTAGCCCCCAAAGTCAATATTGTCTTGGTTTAGAAACCCTGCTTTGAAGGTATCCCAGCAATTCTGGGAGGCATTGGTGTCCTCAAGTTCCCAGTTAACAAACTTAGCAGTTAGGATAGGGAGCGGTAATTATCCCCTGAAAGCTGGCTGGTGTAATTGCTTTTGTTTGCTTCATCCATTTTCTCTAGTCTATTAAATACCTGGTTTTTGAATGGCTCAAAATTGACCCTGTAGTTGTCAAGACATTTATATAGCTAGCAAAACCTACCAAGGTCAACATCACTCCATTGGGTGAATGGTTGCTGCTAAGTGTGTGCATGCAACCTGCCATATTTATTTTAAACTGAACACCCATTTGAAGTCAAAAATTGCTCCCTTTTCATTTAAAAAAGAATTCCAGCTGAGCGTGATGGCTCAAGCCTGCAATCCCAGCACTTTGCTTTGCAGGGGCTGAGGCGAGAGGATTACCTGAGCCCGTGGGTTTAAGGCCAGCCTGGGCAACAGGGTGAGACCTGGTCTCTACAATAAATCAAAAAATTAGCCGGGCGTGGTAGCGCATGCCTGTAGTTCCAGCTACTTGGAAGGCTGAGATGGAAGGATCACCAGAGCCAAATTGGTCGACGCTGGGTTGGCCATGAGCACTCCAGCCTGGGCAACGGAGTGAGACTCCAACTCAAAAAAAAGAATTACAGGATAATTTTGTTAGAGTTGTTCTTAGATGACATGGCAACTATTTAAGAGTTAAGGACATATGACACATGCCCCAGACTGAATGATTCATCATTAGGCATTTCAGTACACCTGAAAATCCAATTCCCTTTCTTTTACAGGGCATGGCTCAGAAGAAATCTTCCACCATTTTGCACTTAGCGGTATCTGTAAGACTCAGAACACTCTAAAAACGACTAATTTTGGTTTTTAGGTATCTGTTTCTTTTTGCTTCTGTGGTTCTCTGTATGGTGGCTACCCAGCTTGCAAAATGTTGAGAGAGAATACAAAGAAAGTCACAGAATGAAAGAAAAAAAGAGTTTAAATGTTTGATAAGACAAGAACAAAGAAAGTCTTGGTTTATACTCTCAAGTGTGACATAGTTGTGTTATCTTTTTTTCTGCAAGCTGTGATAGAGCAGTCACTGAGAATTCTCTGTGCCTTTTACTTTGAAAAACATTTAGGACATTTGTGATTAGGGGGAGTATTATTTTGTATTAGTTTTTCCTGGAGTAAATTGGTGCTTACTGCCTTTGACTGCCAGGGAGATCAAGGAAGTGTATCTATTCTTGGTAATTATTTAATTTTGACTGTATTAGTTGTCACTGTGAATCAATTCATGGTATACCAGTTCCTTCTGGGGATGAGACAGTTGAAGTGTATTCATGAAGAACATCTTGACTGTTATGACCACATAATCCAATTTCAGTCCTGAAACTTGGCCACTGATGGGGTCCAGAAATGGATGGCATGGACGTGTGACCTGTGCAACTATATAGGGCCGCATGCTGGGAGGAAGGACTCTGAACTCAGAAGGGATCCATACTTGGTTTAATGTTCTGTTATCACCGTCTTGAAATTCCTTAGTTTTGGAATAAGGGACCTTGCATTTGTATTTTGCACTGGGCCCTGCAAATTATGTCACTGGTTCAGGTTCAAGAAGTTGATGATTGATGCAATTAAAATACTTGACAGGAAACATTTTGTTACTTTCATATTCACCTACATCCTCTGTTAATTATAAAACAGCTACCCACCTATGTGGCAAGAAGGCAGTTGGGTTTAATGGCCATCACTAATGCTGATTAAGTGGTGAGCTTGGGCATGTTACTTACCATTGCTGAATTGTTTCATCACCTGTAAAAATGAGAGAGTGACACTGAAAGCTCATTATTTTGCCAGGTGCCACACTAAAGTATATACTATATGCAGTCTTAGATTTAGTTCTCACACCTCAGAGGGTAGATATTTTTATGATTCTCATCTTGCAGATGAGGAAACCTTGGTAAAGTGAGACTCAGTTGAATGCAAAGCCAGTGGCTGAGGCAGGATTTGAATCCAGAAAATCAGACTGTGTTCAAATTCTGTATTCTTAACCTCTCTGCTACACTTCTTTCAGTAACACTGCTTCCACTTCAGGATTGTGGAGAATAAATGAGGAAGATAATGAATGAACCTTAAAATACAGGCACATATAAATGGGAGCAATACCATTTACCAGTAGCTGCTACTGTTATTATTATAATCATAACTTATAAACCTGAGAATTGAGATTATCTTACGTATGTTCTAGTTTTTCTACAAGGAACACATATTGGTTGTTTAGTTAAAAACAAAAATTTCCTACCACCCCAGCAATAATGCGGTCTGTTTCCCATAATGTTTTGTTGGTCAGTGAGCTTCTGCTGTCCATTCCCATTCCGTCCATCCCCTGAGTAATACTTGAAGCATGCACTCTGATAGCGGTAAGAATTCTGTTTTGTTCCAGGAACAGCAGCACAAAAAGAATCACATTTATCCAGATGAAGAGGATAAGCACATGTATTTGAGTGTGTGTGAGCTAGCCCCACTGTCTTTCTAATAGCTAGCGTTTGTGTAACTTTGCCAACTATGAGATTGTTTCAGACCATCGTTTGCTCAGCAGAAGCACTTAATTAAGCACTTAACCCATCAGCTCTTTAATGTTCAGTGGAGCCTTGAAGTTGGTTGCTGAAGTTGAAACGATTTGTATTCTGGTTATATCATTTGTAACTCTGCTAGAGAGGTCTATTAAACTCTTTTGGCCTTCTTACCAACACTAGGAAATGAATACTTAAGGAGACTCATGCAAAAGTGAGTCAGTGCACCTTAGGGTAGGGAAAACCCTGGGACTGAGTGAGGTAAGAGGTGACAGATGAGGCCTGACTCGAGAGCCAGCCCCCCATAAGGAGGCCAACAGGTGAAGCACAGTATCCAGGCAAGAGGAGGAAGACATTCTAGCCAGCATTCTAGCCAGCAGCAGTACCAGGAGCCTGACAGGGAACCACCCTGGGGTTCGCACTCCAACCTGGGGCAGGCCAGGGGAGGCCACTGGGCACACATTCAAATTGGTGCCCCTTGGCTGGAGGCCTGCAGTGAACCAGAGGCTGGACATCCAAGGAAAGCCTCAAGTCTGCTCCCAGTGTGCTCCCCCTTGACCATCAGGGACCCAGGTTCCCCTCAGGAAAACAGCCTCTGGATGCATTTTCCCACCTGATTTGGGGTGGGGGCCACAGCTGCAGAGGACCAGGGCTGCCTGGTCCTGAGAGAAGAGGAGTGTGAAGAGGAGTGAGGGTAGTTGATTCTATGGAAAGAAGGCCTCTTGCTGGAGGCCCCCTCCAGAGGTAACAGTAATAGTTTATGGAGCACTTACTGCGGGCTGCTAGTTACGGAGGCACCAAGGGTACCTAGGCTAGTGAGGAAGTTGAAAGGGGGCCCATTTGTCTGGCTCCACACCTTCCCTCAAAGCTCGGCTATTTGCTGCCTCCAGAGGATGGCAAGATAGTAAAGAAGGCTTCTAGGTAAGAAAAGTGAATGGGCTTATGTTAGCAAATAGGGAGGAGATGTGCAGAAATCTTGTTCCTTGCTTTCTTTTTTTTGAGTTGGAGTCTTACTCTGTCGCCCAGACTGAAGTGCAGTGGCCGCTCCCACCGCAGCCTCGACCTGCTGGGCTCCGGCGATCCTTCCGCCTCAGCCTTCCAAGTAGCCGGAATTACAGGCATGTGCTACCACGCCCGGCTGATTTTTTGATTTATTGTAGAGATGAGGTCTTGCTGCCCAGGCGGGTCTCAAACCTGTGGCTCAGGCAATCCACTCACCTCAGCCTCCCAAAGGCGCGGGATTACAGGCTGAGCCACCGAGCCCGGCTGTTCCTTGCTTTCTTTTGGGACACTCATCTTTAAAGGGAGTGGGCATTTTTATTTTGATACAGTTCATGGCTGAAGAAACTTCAGGAATAAACTTAAATGATTAGCTTTGGAAGTGAATTCCAGTTAAATTCTGAAAGCCCTTGCTCTCTGAACTAATACCATTAATTAAAGATGCTAAGCCTCACTATTAACTGTAATGAAATTTGAGAAAATCTCTCTTAGAAAGAAAGTGACAGCTTATATGAAACTACATAGTGTGGGCGTGTGATAATAAGAGCTCACTGTCTTCAGTGCTTATCGTGGTGTCAAGCATGGTGCTAAGTTACGACCTTTACCCTTGTAAGAACTGTAAGGTAGGTATTTTTTATTATTACTATTTTACAAGCAAGAAAATTGAAGCTCTGGAGAAATTAAGCAACTTGTCAAACAGTATATAGATGATAGATTAGTTTTATGTATTATGTATAAACACATACACATTGAATTTTTTCCAAATACATTTTTGAGACAGAGTTCCCTTATTCAGTCTACCTATTTAAAGTGTACTAGTCAATGGCTTTTAGTATATTTTCTGAGTTGTCCAACCACCACTTACCACTGTCCACAGTCCAGAACATTTTCATCACCCCTCAAAAAAACCCATATATCTAGCAGTCACTGCCCATTTCTTCCCAACCCCTTCAGCCCCAAGCAACCTACTAACCTACTTTCTGTTTCTATAGCTTTGCCTTTCTGGATATTTTTTGTTTTTGTTTTTGAGTTGGAGTTTCACTCCGTTGCCCAGACTGGAATGCAGTGGCCGCTCCTGGCCACCGCAACCTTGACCCACTGGGCTCCGGCGATCCTTCCAGCCTCAGCCTTCCGAGTAGCTGGAATTACAGGTGCACGCTACCACGCCCGGCTGATTTTTGATTTATTGTAGAGATGAGGTCTTGCCAAGTTGCCCAGGTGGGTCTCGAACCCGTGGGCTCAGGCAATCCACTCACCTCAGCCTCCCAAAGGCTCGGGATTACAGGCTGAGCCACCGAGCCCGGCTTGGACATTTTATATAAATGGAATCATAAGTAGCCTTTTCTGTCTGGCTCCTTTCATTTAACAGAGGTTCCTCCATGTTGTGGCATATGCCAATACTTCATTCCTTTCTAATGACTGAATCTATTCCATTGTATGGATATATTATATTTTGTTTATCTGTCAGTTGATAAACATTTGGGTTGTTTCTGCTTTTTGGCTACTGTGACTAAGACTATGCAGACTGGTTTATAAGTTTTTGTATGGAGTGTTTTTCTCTCTCTTGGGTATATAACTTGGAGAAGAGTTGCTGGGTCATATGGTCACTCTATGTTTAACACTTTGAGGAACTGCCAATTTTTTTAAAAGTGGCTGCACTATTTTGCATTCCTGGCAGTAGTGTATGAGGGTTCCAGTTTTTCCACATTCTTGACAACACTTGGTATTATGTGTCTTTTTGTTTGTAGCCCTCCTGGTGGGTATGAAGTGGTAGCTCACTGTGGTTTTGATTTGCATTTCCCTAATGATTAGTGAGTGATGAGCTTCTTTTCATGTGCTTATTGACCATTTGTATATCTCTGAAGAAATGTCTCTTCAGATCCTTTGCCAATTTTAAAACTGAGTTATTTGACTTTTTCTTATTGAGCCTTAAGTTCTTCATATATTCTGGATACTAGGTCATTAACAGCTTATAATTTACAAACATTTTCTCTCTTTCTGTAGGTTGTCTTTTTACTTTCTTCATGGTATCATTTGGATGCAAAAGTTTTTATTTTTTTAATTAATTAATTAATTATTTTTTTTTTGAGTTGGAGTCTTACTCTGTTGTCCAGACTGGAGTGCAGTGGCACGCTCCCGGCCACCTCAGCCTCAACCTGCTGGGCTCCAGTGATCCTTCTGCTTCAGCTTTCCAAGTAGATGGAACTACAGGCGTGTGCCACCATGCCCAGCTAATTTTTTTATTTATTGTAGAGATGAGGTCTCACCATGTTGCCCAGGCTGGTTGAACCCATGGCCTCAGGCAGTCCTCTCGCCTCCGCCTCCCAAAGTGCAGGGACTACAGGCGTGAGCCAATGCATCAGCAAGTTTTTAATTTTTATGAAGTCCAGTTTATCTGTATTTTCTTTTCCTTTTCCCTCCCTCCCTCTCTCCTTACTTTTTTCCTTCCTTGAGTCAGGGTCTCCCTTTGTCACCCAGGCTGGAGTGCAGTGGCACAATCATGGCTCACTGCAGCCCTGACATCCTGGGCTCAGGCAGTTTTTCCGCCTTAGCCTCCCAAGTAGCTGGGACACAGGCATGTGTTACTACAGCTGGCTAATTATTTTATTTTATTTTGTAGAGATGAGGTCTTGCTATATTGCCTAGGCTGGTCTTGAACTACTGGGCTCAAGCAATCCTCTCACCTCAGTTTCTCAGAGTGCTGGGATTATAGGTGTGAGCCACCACACTCAGCTGATTTTCTGTATTTTGTTCTGTCATTTATGTTGTTGGTATTGTATCTAAGAAGGCTTTCCTTAGCCTTAGGTCATGAAGATGTACACCTATGTTTTCTTCTGAGTTTTTAATCAATTTAGCTCTTAGATTTGGGTTTATGATCCATTTTTTAACCAGTTGCCATGTATGGTATATATGAAACTTGATGTTTTTACATGTGGATATCTAGTTATTCAAGCACCATTCGTTGAAAATCAATTGGTCATAAATGTGTGGGATTATTTCTGGACTCTAAATGGTATTCCATTGACTTATATGTCTATCCTTATGCCAGTACCACATTGCCTTGATTGCTGTAACTTTGTGTAGTAAGTTTTGAAATTGGCAAGCATGATTTCTCTTTTTATGATGGTTATTCTGGGCTTCTTGCATTTCCATATGAATTTAAGATCAGCTTGTCAATTTCTGCAAAAAGTCAGCTGAGATTTTCATAGGATTTGCATTAACTCTGTACCCCATACTATAAATCTGTATCTTTGTCGTCTTAGCAATACTGTTTTTTGAACCATGAGAATAGGATGGTTTTCAATTTATTTAGATATTCTTTACTTTCTTTCAACTATTCTTTATAGTTTTAAGAGTATAAGCTTTATACTTCTTTTGTTACGTTTATTCCTAAATGTTGGCTGGGTGAAGTGGCTCATTCCTGTAATCCCAGCACTTTGGGAGGCTGAAGTAGGAGGATTGCTTGAGGCCTGGAGTTCAAGACCAGCCTGGGCAGCATAGCAAGACCCCGTCTCTACAAAAACAAAACAAAACAAATTAACCAGTCATGGTGGCTTGTGTCAGTAGTCCCAATTACTCAAGAGGTTGAGGTGGGAAGACCGCTTAAACTCAGGAGGTTGAGGCTGCAGCGAGCCATTATTGCACCATTCCATTCCACCCTGAGCAACAGAAAGAGATTCTGTCATTTAAAAAAAAAAAAAGTTTTATTCCTTTTTTGGTTTTGAAACTTTAGTGAGGAAAAAAATATACTTTCGAGCTCAAGAACACTGTGTGTTTGGCGCGTCACTGGGTCAAGGATTGGAGATGTGCATGGCAGGATGAGCAGACAGAATTCAAAATTTACATCAAAGATGCATAGGGTCACAAAGTGAAAAACCGGTGCCTGGCAGGATCAGCTCTGTTTCCTCATCCGTCAGCAGCATGCTGGGGATCTCCGTTAGATGGGAAAAACATCCGGCCTCCAGGCACTGCAGCATGCCCTCGAACGTGTCCACTCCAGCAGCACATGGTCGGTGCATCTTCCTCCAAAACTCCTCCTCCTGCTCATCCCTCTGAACTGACCCCCTTGGGCACCTCGAGCAGGTGCAAAATGCCCGCTGCCTCCAGGAATGCTGCCCACTCCACTTTGGGCATCACACACTGATGGGGGAAGCCACGGGGCCCCATCCCACACACATACAAACTCAGCAGACACTGGGAGAGCAGTTTCCTGCCGCCGTCTGGGCTCTCGCCAGTCCAGACCTGCAAGGAGGCTGCCTCCTCCGCGCTTCACTTCCAGGGCCAGTTTTACTTTTTGTTGCTGCTTCGTGTTTTGAGGTGGGGTCTCGCTCTGCCCTCTAGGTTGTAGTGCACTGTCATCATCGTGACTCACCCGCAGCCTCTATTTCCTGGGGATCAGGCCGCCTCAGCCTCTGGAGTAGCTTGGACTACAGGCATGCACCACCATGCCTAGCTAAGTTTTTTATTTTTTGTGGAGACAAGGTCTCACTATGTTGCCCAGGCTGGTCTCCAATTCTTGGGTTCAAGCGATCCTCCAGCCTTGGCCTCCCAAAATGCTGGGAATGTAGATGTGAGCTGCTGCACCTAGCCGTGTTTTATTCTTTTTGATGCTATTATAAATGGAATTGTTTTCTTAAATTCATTTTTGAGTTGTTCTTTGCAAGTATATAGAAATACAATAAATTTTATCTGTTGAGATGACTGTGTTTGTGGTTTTTTTTTTTGAATTGTAGTCTCACTTTTGTCACGGCCACTGCAGCCTCAACCTGCTGGGCTCAGGCGATCCTTCCGCCTCAGCCTTCCAAGTAGCTGGAACTACAGATGCACGCCACCATGCCTGGCTAGTTTTTGTGATTTATTGTAGAGATGACGTCTCACCAAGTTGCCCAGCCTGGTTCGAACCCCCAGGCTCAGGCAATCCTCTTGCCTTGGCCTCCCAAAGTGCTGGAATTACAGGCTGAATCACCATGCCTGACCTGTGTTTTTTTTAACCTGTTGATATGGTGTTAAGCTTATTGATTATCAGATGTTAAACCACTCTTGCATTTGTAGGATAAATCTCACTTGGTCATAGTGTATAATAACCCTTCTTATACATTGCTGAATTTAGTTTGCTAATATATTGTTGAGGAGTTTTTGCATCTGTATTCATAAGAGATAATAGTCCTTTGATGCATTTGACATCAGTATAATAGTGGGCTCATCCAATGAGTTGAAAAAATTTCCTTCTGTTTCTTGGAAGAGTTTGTGAAAAGTTGGTATTAATTCTTCTTTAAATGTTTGATAGAAGCCAGGCTTGGTGGCTCAGCCTGTAATCCCACTGCTTTGGGAGGCTGAGGTGAGTGGATTGCCTGAGCCCGCGGGTTCAAGACCCGCCTGGGCAACTTGGTGAGACCTCATCTCTACAATAAATCAAAAAATCAGCCGGGCGTGGTAGCACACTCCTGTAGTTCCAGCTACTTGGAAGGCTGAGGCGGAAAGATCGCCGGAGCCCAGCAGGTAGAGGCTGCGGTGGCCGGGAGCGGCCACTGCACTCCAGTCTGGGTGTCAGAGTGAGACTCCAACTCAAAAAAAATAAAAATAAAAATGAAAATAATAAATGTTTGATAGAATTAATCAGTCTGTTGTTTTGGGTGGGGGATTTAAAAATTATTGCTTCTATCTTTTTACTTGTTTTAAATTTATTCAGATTTTCTATTTCTTGAGTCAGTTTTGCTCGATTGTTTCTCTAAGAATTTGTCTTTTTCATCTCAGTTGTCTAATTTGTTGGCATACCATTGTTCTTAGTCTTTTTAATAATCCTCTTTATTTCTGTAGAGTTGTTAATAATATCCCATCTTTCATTCTAGATTTTAGTAACTTAAGTCTTCTCTCTTTTTTTCATTCCAGATTTTAGTAACTTGTGTCATCTTTTTTATCCCCCCCCCCAGTCATTCTAGCTAAATGTTTGTCAATTTTGTTGGCATTTTCCAAGAACCCACTTTTGGTTTTGTTGATTTTTCTCTGTTGTTTTCTATTCTCTATTTCACTCATTTTCCCTCTGATCTTTATTCATGCATTATTTTAAAATCACACTGTCACTATAATATATTACGAGATTCCCCCCCTTCCTCTGCCCCCTCCCTCAAGTGAGAAAGAGGCACAGGAAGCTCTGAAGAGTTATAATTAGCTGTGAAAAGTGCACTACTCTATGACTTATCCATACCTTTTCCCCTGTGGTTCAAAACAGAAAAAAGTTAACAACTCAAGTGTTTTTGGCTTTTATTTTGTACCCAATATCTAATGGTTTCCCAGGAGCTTGAATGTCAGTCCTTAGTCTGAGATGTTAGTTTTGTTCTGGGGTATGAATTGTAATAAGTAGAATTTCCCCTTTCACGTAATACATACTGTTCAGCACCTCCTATGTGGCAGGCAGTTTGCTAAACTTAGCACTTTCATTTAAATTGAGTTCGTTCTGTAAGAAAATACTTGGTTTATATAATAGACATGTAGGAAGATAATTAGTTTGCTAATTATTTCTTTCCTGCTAAACTTCAGCTAAATTCATAGTTCATAAGTTCATAGCCTTGTTACCTTTAAGAAAACAAAGACTTAAAGCAAGTTAGATACTAGGGTGGCAGAAGCTAGGAAATATAAGTCTTGGGCCCTCCTCTTTGGAATTCTCCATCTCTTTGGTGTGATGGACAAGTCATACACTTGGGAAAAAGTCAGGGAATCATAGGAGGTGATGTAGCCCATGTGCCAGGAAATATAATGGTATTTTGGTATCCGGAGGAACACAGAGGCCTGGAATTGGTCCAGGAGCACTCGTGTTCAGCTAGCCAGGTGCCTTCACCACTTCTATTACTCATCAATAACAGTTTCTTATCTCCAGTATCACAGCCATGCCCTACTCTTAGCAAAACGAGATTTGATAGCTGCTGGACTGCAGTTGTTTACCCACAACCTGGCTTTACCTTCCTAAGTGGCATGCTCTGTGTGTCTTCAGAGACAGCAGGTAGTGCCTGGGCAATACCTGACATCTCAAATCAGGATAAAGCACATTTTCTTTCTTTTTTATTATAAGCATGTGGGGTTCAATTCAGTAATAGGTCTACAAACGTTGATTGTGCAGGTATCCTTGTTGATGAGGTGTGCCCCTTCTTTCCCTGGCAGTTTCCCTCAACTGCCAGTCCCACTCCCCCTCCTCGGCAGTTTCCCACTACTGCCAATCCCTTTCTTATAGAATTATGATAATTGTTCAAGGTCCGTGTATGAGTGAGAACATGTGGTACTCTGTTCTTTGTTTCTATGATAGATCACTGAGTATGATTGATGCTAAATCCATCCAAGTTGCTGCAAAGTCCACGTGTGTCCTTCTTTATGGTTGTATAATATTCCATTGTGTATATGTACCACATTTTTTAGGATAAAGCATATCTTATAAGAAGTATGGCTTTAAAAATGTTTTTGTATTTCAAAAGTTGCATGGGAGTTTGTTCTGTCTTTGGAAGAACTTTCAGAGCCATGCTTTGAAGGCAGTGCCCAGGTGCTGAGATTTAGCTCAAGCCAGAGAATGTACTGCATGGCTCTGTAGACCCAGCAAGGTGCTGAGAGGAGGGCCAGAGGGACAGGACAGGAATGAAGAGATAAACCGTGTGCACATCTAGCAAAAGGAAGAAAATCTTCAAGGGGATGGACTAACGTGACGCACGTGTTCACGTGTTTTCTTCATAAACATATCTACATGCACGCCTGGCAGTTGATGCTCCTTGACTGGAAGACCAGCAGCTGCTGCTGGGTTTTATGTGCTATATCCGGGCACTTGGAACCCAGTACACTACGATGAGACTGGTGTTTTTTGGGAATCCAGCTAGAGAATGTAGTTTTATTCTGACCCAAATTGTCTTCTGTACTTTCAGTTTTGGTTAAACTCCTGCCCTTCTTGTGCCAGACTTGAACGCTGATATGTACTTGAAAAATCCTCCATGTTCTGTTTTACAGGGTGTTTGCGTTTCATGAAGGCTCCTGACCTTGTTGAGACTTAATTTGAATACTATTGAGAGCTTAAAGTTGATGATCTGGGGCCTACTGTCAAAAATTATTTATTAGGCACTCAACTTTATAGAAAAAAGAACTCAATAATTATCTTTATATATGGTCCCCAAATTCATATTTCAACGGTGCCCCAATGCAAATATACCTTTTCATATATGTTGCTGTAATTAATGTATAAATACTGTCTTCTTTCTTGTTTGCTTGCTTTCTTGTTTTCTTTCTCTTTCTTGTCTCACTCTGTTGCCCAGGGCTGGAGTGCAGCACCCCAGTGTCGACCTGCTGGTCTCCGGCAGTCCTTCTGCCTCAGCCTTCCAAGTAGCTGGAACTACAGGCGTGCTACTACACCTGGCTAGTTTTTGATTTATTGTAGAGACGAGGTCTCACTAAGTTGCTTGGGCTGAGGCAATCCACTTGACTTGGCCTCTCAAAATGCTGGGATTATAGGCAGAGCCACCGAGCTCGGCCTCTTTTTTTTTTTTTAATGGGTCAGGGTCTCACTCTGTTGCCCGGGCTGGAGTGCAGTGGCATGATCACAACTGGCCGAAGGCTAAACCTCCTGGGCTCTAGTGATCCTCCTGCCTCAGCCTCCCACATAGCTGGAACAACAGGTGCATGCCTCCACACCCAGCTAAGTTTTTTACTTTTCGTAGAAAGAGATCTCTCTATGTTGCCTAGGCTAGTCTTGAACTCCTGGGCTCACGCAGTCCTCTCGCCTTGGCCTCCCAAAGTGCTGGGATTATGGTTGTGAGCTACTGTGCCTGGCCTTGTTTTTTGTTTTTTTATTTAATATATCTCTCAAACACATATCCAATTATATAAATGCCAGTGTTTATTTCACAGAATGTGGAGGCCCTGGATCCACGAGGCCGAACGTTATTGCATCTGGCTGTTTCTTTGGGACATTTGGAATCTGCTCGAGTCTTGCTCCGACATAAAGCAGATGTGACAAAAGAAAATCTCCAGGGATGGACAGGCAAGTGTGCTTTTAAAATAATTTAACTACATCATTCATTTTTCTTTATCTTTATTTCTTTTTTTGGAGAAAGCAGGATTTATTGAGAGGACAGAAAAGCTCCCACAGTGAGAGGGGACCCGAAGGGGTTGCCTGCTTTATCTTTCTGAATAAAGGCCAGCCTCAGTCATAATTTTCCTCAGAATCATCTCTTTCTTTAAGTCTCTTCCTCTCTTGGGTCTAGGGGCTGGGACGAGGAAATAAGACCCAGGGATGATGTTGGCTGATCTGCAACACAGTGACCTGAATTGTGTTCTGGGCCAGAAGCCCTCAGTAGAGAGCGACTCCTCCTCCAGAAACAGCTCCTGGTGCAAACTTCTTCCACCATCCTTGAGCATGGAGGCTGGTTTTCTCTTGAGGAATATGGTGGCAACTCTGGTGGATCCATCAGGATAGGCAAAAAATCAGAAAGAATTTATGACTAAAAGTAGCTTCTTTCAGTGAAATCCTGGCATCTCACTTTTTTGCAAGCTCTCTTACTATTGGACAGAGTAATTCTGTGTTGACAGAACAAGGATATTCATAAGCAAAGCCCTGTCTACCAGGTTGACATGTAACCACAGTTATATGATTGTACAGTTAAAAATCAGGATTTCAGAACCAGTAGTAAGAATAGGGGTGTTGAGGGGTGGGGAGGTTTGATCAAGATGCTAAGAGTGCTCTGTTTCTTTTTTTATTCAGTTAAGAGTGGCAATCAGAAGTCATGATCATAAACAACAAGGTTGGGCTTCAGCCTCTCTCCCTCTTTGAAGAAAAGATTGCTCTTTGAGTGATATAAATACTTGCTTAAACTGGCTTTGGAATTGTTCAGAAAGTATAGACTACTTGGTGACCAAAATCGCCCGTTGTTTTTCAGTTTTACATGAGGCTGTAAGCACTGGCGATCCTGAGATGGTGTACACAGTTCTTCAGCATCGAGACTACCACAACACGTCCATGGCCCTTGAGGGGGTTCCTGAGCTGCTACAAAAAATTCTCGAGGTATCTGTAAAAATGTGGCTGTGTCATGATTTGAGCTGAATGCTGGTATAATGACTGGAGATACAGTTTGACATCCGGTATGCCTCCCTAAAGAGTTTTATGAATAGTGAGTACGAGATAGTTGAGTACTAACTAGCACTATGCCTTGACTTTCCAACTTGATGAAGTATGGGTCTTTCACAAATTATGTTTCTAGGTCACTAGGCTTACCTTTTAAATGCTGTTTAAAAATTACATCTTAAGGAAAATGGACATCAAACAATTTGTCCAGATGCCTGCTTTCTTAAAAGGAACATCCTGCATCTTTAAGTATCAGTTACCAGACAGGGATTTTTTAGGGCCTGTTGAGGCTCAGGGGTCTGTGTGCAACATCTTCTTGTTAACCATGTCGATTCTAGCTATTAGTATTTTGAGAATTTTAATTTGTTGACTTAATGTATTTGGTTGAAAAAATTTAAATAGCTCTATTGAGAAAAGGAACAACTTTATAAATAAGACGATTTTGTTCATTACCTGAGCAGTCTTTTTTTGTTGTTGTTTTTTGAGTTGGAATCTCACTCAGTTGCCCAGGCTGGAGTGCAGTGGCACGCTCACAGCCACCCCAGCGTCAACCTGCTGGGCTCCACCAATCCTTCCGCCTCAGCCTTCCAAGGAGCTGGAACTATAGGAGTGCTACCACACCTGGCTAGTTTTTTAAATTTTATTGTAGAGACGAGGGCTCACCATGTTGCCCAGGCTGGTCTTGAACCCGGGGGCTCAGGCAGTCCTCTCGTCTCGGCCTCCCAAAGTGCTGGGATTACAGGCTGAGACACCCATCCTGGCCTTCCTGAGCAGTCTTTAAAAAAGATTTCAACAGCACTTAAGCTAAATATTGCTTAAGGTAGCCATTTCCCAATATTACAATGAAGTCTCCCATGAAATATAAAATAGTTGTATTCATTGTAAATGTGTTTTTATGAGTATATAGCAGTCACATGGACGTATCATTTTCTTATTTAATTTACTGCAGGAGGAACTAAAAACTTCATGTGCTCATTACATAAAGCACAAAATGACTTATTTAACATGGGGCCGCCTTTCATTTAAAAAATTCAGTGTAAAGGATTTTCTTTTTTTACCCATATTGGTACACAGCAATGGACTACATTGAATAGTATTCTCTGCTTGCAGTTAGAGATAGCCCATAGATGACCTGTGTACTTCGTGGCACTAGAGGCTGTTGTTGACATCTTGTCTATCCATGGTATCATATGCTAGCCTTTCTTATCAGCTGCCTCTCAGAGATTGTCTTTGGAATCCTGACAAGTTTTATTTCAGAATAAGGCTTGACCTTCCTGCCCTGTGCTTCTATAAAAGCCATGGCAAAACCTTGGGGCCATGAGAGAATGGGAAATCTTCTGGAATTTCTAGTGTTTCTCTCCTGTGATATAACAGTTGGATTTCTTAATCATCAAGAACCTTCTATAAGAATTTGCGGTAGGTTAGAAAATCATCTTAAACAGGGCTGTTCTGCTCTGTGTAAACTTCGGAAAGCCAAATTCTACAAGCTAAAGAGGAAAGTGGGGCATGGTTTCTGTTAACTGGAGGGAAAATCGACTTTCTGGGGAAGTGATGTCTGGCAGCCTCTTGCAGTTTCACAGAGTAGTCGATAAATATGAGCCTTTACAGTCAAGTTCCCTGTAAGATAGATGGAATTGACATTCCCTTCTCTTTCTTAGAATAGACTGCTTCCCACATTGCTTGGCAGTACTTAAGCTACCTTCCCTGACTCATCTTTCTGTTACTGTTAAGAACCTGATTGGACCCCCAGATCAGGTTTGGCTTTGGTTCCCCTCCAATCTTGTTGCTTTCTGTTAACTTTTTAAACTGTCTAGACGTAATTTATATCAAGGTTAAAAAGCAGCTTGAATATACAATAAATAACAGGCTTACAATTTATTTTTCTTATTTTTTTCTGTTTTCCCTGAACTAAATAGAACTCTATTAGCCCTTACTATGTTCATGTTTCATTAATAGTGCCAACGGTAATCTATTTTAAACCTTTGTCTGCCCTTTAGGCTCCGGATTTCTATGTGCAGATGAAATGGGAATTTACCAGCTGGGGTGAGTGACTGTAGGCTTGTAATTTGCTTCTGTTTCCAAATTTACTTAGCCTAAATGTAGCCTTTACTTTTAAATTTTTAAATTTTATTTTCAGTTGGAGTCTCACTCGGTCACTCTGACTGGAGTGCAGTGGCATGCTCATTGCCACCACAGCCTCAACCTGTTGGGTGGGTCAGGCGATCCTTCTGCCTCAGTCTTCTAAGTAGCTGGAACTACAGGCACATGCCACCATGGTTGGCTAATTTTCTGATTTATTGTAGAGACGAGGTCTCACCAAGTTGCCCAGGGTAGTCTCAAACCCCTAGGCTCAGGTACTCCTCCTCCCAAAGTGCTGGGATTACAGGCATGAGCCACTGTGCCCTGCGAATGTAGCCTTTATAAAAGTTATATGCATTAAAAAAAAAACCCCAGGAAATGCATAGTGAAGAATAAGGAAAAGCAATCACCCATAGTCCCAGCTAAAACCAACTATTGTTAGTTAATGCTTTGGGTGTTTTTCTTCCAGTCTTTCCCCCCATGCAGAGGATTCACCCCCTTCTGCATCTATAAATATAGTATATAGATAGTTTTGATATCTGCTTTCATGTTTTCTTCTTTTGTTGCTTATAGTTGACATTCATATTATTTGTTTTTTAAATGTCACTTTAAATTGTTAAAATTTTAGTAAGTAGATTTACAAATAATTTACTCATTTCCTTATGTGGTTTAGCTTGATTCTTTTAAACTTATTATTTTAAAAAAGATGTGGTGACTATTGGAATATTTTGTTTTCTACAAAATGGCTGTATTTCTCCAAAGTATTATGTAAGGCAATTGACTGACAGTATATTTACATAGAATTCTACTTGTATTTTTTGTAGATCAATTAATGATAATTCCTAACTCCTAGGGTTTCAGCCATTTCCATTTCTGGACTTCCCTTTCATGCAATAAAACACATGAATGAAGTAAAAGAAGAGTATTTCAGATTGTTCTGAGAAGTTAAAGAGTTCATTTCTAATGCAGATAATTGCTCTAAGTTTAGGTTTTGTTAAAAAGTGACATATTTTAGACATTTGATATCACAGAATAGTGATATTCTGTGTGGTGGATACAACAATATGGTAGACTGCAGACATACGGCCAGAATAGCACATGTAGATAAAAGACCAGATGAACAGCCTCCATAGCTGTGGTGGGGGTCAATGAATGATGCTCATTTGGGGGTCAAGAATACTCTTGGGAAATGTATTTAGAGTTTCCTCTGATGAATGGAACAGAGGTCCACTTTTTAAAGAGTGATTTCTGTGTGGTAAGTGTGGGAGCCACGATATCCAATTCTGTTTGCACTCACCTTCTTGCCAATTCCCATCCTCTTATTAAAGTCAGAATCCTGATTTCCTGGCCTGGGCATTCTGCTTGGCCCTTGAGCTTTTTTCAATAGTACACTTCTCTCCTCCAGTGCCCTTGGTTTCCAGAATATGCCCGAATGATGTCTGTCGCATCTGGAAAAGCGGTGCCAAACTGCGTGTTGATATCACATTGCTGGGATTTGAAAACATGAGTTGGATACGAGGGAGGCGTAGTTTTATATTTAAGGGAGAAGGTGAGTGATTCCATTGTAGTAATCATGGCTCAAGCTAAATTACAGAGCAATTTTTAATTACCAAAGTGCATTCACATTCATGTGCCTTTTCTGTCTGATCTTTTCTGGGGTATTTTTTTTGGTTATTCATATTAATTATTCAGTTCTCCATCCCTTCTTAGTTCTTGTCTGGCTAGTTCTCCTATGTGTCCTTTACCAGTCCCCCCCCATTACCCTTATGACATGTGTCTGTCTCACTTTCCTGAACTTTTGAACACAGGCCTTCTGTTGTATATCTGTCTATTCCCTTCATAATCAGGCATGTTTCTCTTAATGGAGGGTGGGGACTGACATTGGTCACCCCATGTTGTGGATACATAGTTTATATTAATTCTGTAATAATGTATTTTATGAAGGACATGGATGAACTATGTTGCTGATAAAGAATGCAAATTATTTAAAAATTCTGCCTCTTTGGGGAAGATGACTCAGAGCGTCTTATGTGTTCTGGAAAGCTGGCCAGACCATATCTGTGCAGCAAGGCAACCAATAATCAGTAAACTTGACACCTTATCAGATGGCATCTGGGAGGAAAAATGTGAGAGATGATGCATTTCAACATATGAGGCTGCCTTGTTTTTGCATTTTCCTTGTTTTGCGCTGAGTTATGCCCTTGTTTCCATTAACAGACAACAGGGCAGAACTGACGGAAGTCAACCATGACGACAAAGTGGTCACCACTGAACATTTTGACCTTTCCCAAGAGATGGAGCGCCTCACTCTAGACTTGATGAAGCCAAAAAACAGGGAAGTTGAGAGACGGCTCACAAGCCCAGTCATTAACACCAGCCTTGATACTAAAAATGTTGCTTTTGAAAGGTATGAATTTAGACTGAATTTTAATGTCTAATCCCTGTGCTGCCATCTTTAGTGACATGTATGTATTAATAAAATGGACTTAGATTTTTCTAATGTGACATAATAAACATTAGTGGATTTTCAGATTGATCTCTAACCAAATAGAAATTGCAGCTGACGCTTATCATTCTCTATCATTTTTAAAGCACATTGGTTAAATCTTCGAGAAATGTCTTCATCTTCTTTTATGGGCCCTTTCTAGTGGATTTTACTTGAATCTTATTTTTGTTTTGATATTTGTGGATCTACAACCTCCCTAGTCCCAAATCATGGCTTTGAGTTTCTGGAGGCTAGAATTGACTCAGTATTGAATTTGGTTGTAGTCAGTCAAACTCCCACTTACTAAACAGTTAAATGCGGTTCTTTTTCCTTCCTGTATGATCTAATAGTTTAGAGCAAGTGTCTGGAGGGGGTTCCATTCAGAAAGGTCTGTGCCTTGATTAATCCAGATGAGAACACTGTCACTGGTCATCCACCTCTGGGTCATGCAGAGGGCATGGAGGGCCTTCGAGTGAAAGGGAAGTAGTGGCTATCAAGGCTGTCTGTCTGAGTGTTTCTCCAGGAGAGCACACGGGCCTGAGGGAGACCACAAGAGCCCTTGTGGTATTTGCCTAGGATATCACATCCAGTTCTCTCAATCAAAGTAGCATAACCTGAGCTAAATGAACACAGTTATTTTGGACTTAGGCCTTCTTTTATCTTAATGAATATACTAACTGTTCTTTCATTTTATTTTCTTCTTTGTTCTCAATATGAAATTGAGTAACAAAAGGGAAAGATTTCTGCGTAGTGAAACACACAACTTTTAAAATACCCTTTTCTTCTAGTTTAGATCGAGCTGTGCAGTTAGGGTATTTGTTTGTAGCAGAAGAAAAACCTGGGTGTGATGTCCAGGTGCTGCTGCTGCTTGGGTAAGAACATGGCATCCCCTGAGGGGCAGGGTCAGTCCTCTTGCCAGCCTCCTCACATAGGCCCTGGCCAGTTGACAATATCTTTCAGGGACAGGGAAGTTTAAAGACCTAGCGGCTTTATCTGGAAGGGTCTTGGAAAGACATCTCCAGGCTTCAGCATTGCCTCCACAGACAAGGAGGGCATCTTCAGCTTATCACTCTGTTTGTGATGCTGGAAGGTTGAGGAGGCTGCCCTCACCACCACTGCCCCTCCATAGAGGTGAGAGGTGGAGGAACTGGGCACCATCAGCAGTACTACTGCATACCTGTGTGGCTTTGGGCAAGTGGCCTCATCTCTCTAGTGTTCTGTTTCATTAACTGAAAGAAATAAAGGAGTGAATCTGGAGGTGAAGTCTCCAAAGTCCATGATGCCAAGGTGTCTTGAGAAGAGACATTGTTCCTTGTGTAGTTCAGCAGCAGAGTTGCTAGAGTCATTGTTTGCTTAAGTCTAATTTATGAAGAGAGTGTGATGATAACTGACTGTTTCCCCACTGAGCATAGATAAGAAATGGTAGCACATTCTATTTATACAGAGGACTAAGGCATGTTCTGTATTGGTATGGTCACAGGATTTTCAAACTGCTCAAGCTGACTTTCCTTTTGCAACTGACAGTGTGTTACTGAGAGAAAATTTCTGAAAGACAGCTTCTTTTTCTGTGGTGCTCAGAATTGAATGTGTGATCAGTGAGCTTGTCATGTATCAGACAAGGATTTGAGCCACTCATGTGAGATTTGCTAGCACAGAAAGCATACGTATCTACTTTTAAATGGAGGTATGAGGATGCATTTGGTTGTATTTAGAAGGCGTGGCTCTCCCATTTTGTAATAGTCACTCTTGTCCATTTCTTACTTTTTGCAAATTAATATCCTCCCCTGGTGAATTTTTGGCCTGCAGCATATACTTTCTGGTTTGGATTTTTCTCTTCGCCCAAAGATTGTGCTCTTCCCATCTCAAACAAGACATTCCCTGCCACCTTCAGAGTCATTCTGCAAATCATGTATCAGCTGCCAAGGCACAGTGTCTGCTCAGTGGCCTATGGTATGGTAGTCTCAGTGGAGACAGACAGAGGTGAAAATGGCAGAAGAGGGAAGGCGGGTGTTCTGTAATCTTCAGCATGCAAAGTCAATCAAGGGCCACAGAGTCATTAGGGTCTTGGTTTTAAGACAGAATATAGATTCTGAGTATAACTACACTACTGGTAGAGCGTGGAGATGCAAAGGGCAGCAGAAGGTAGAATCATTGATAGGGCAGATGCAGCTGAGTGAGGAGCTTGGTGGTTCCTCTGGACAAAAGTGCAGCTCCGTCTTCCCAGCACACACACAGCATGAGGTGGAGCAGATGTAGTCCTCCTTTGGTCCCTCAGAAAACACTGCCAGAAAACAGTGAATTCCTGTGCCAAGATATCAGTGACTTAAGTGAATGAGGATTGAATGAAAAGGAGTATCTTGATTTTCCAGTATTAATGATAAAAGGGGATTATACTTTACTAAAAATCAGTTGAGTGCGTGCCCTCGCCCCTAGTCCCTGTGACTGTTATTTTGTTTCTGAAGTGAAAGGGGAAGATAGCTAGCATTTGGTGTAATCCATTTAGGATTCCTTTCTTTCCTTCCATAGGTCATGTTACACTAATCGTAGACAGCTAGTAGGAACGCAAATGCTCTGGTCCCTTCTTCTCCTGTGGGCTAAAATGCACACATAAACTCATTATACCCCATCTGGACTAATTTCATTGACCAAATTCCATTAGAAGAAAAGCAAACTGGAAACACAAAATGCAAATTACCACATATGTTCTTCACATCTAGCTGACCTGCTGCTGTTCCCTGATCTTCCTGCATGATATCCTACTTCGCTCTGCGTCAGAGCAGAAAGCAAGCTGTAGCCCTACCCAGGGCCAAGGGGAGCTAGGATGTGATGTCCTAGACAAAGGACAGGACTGGTCAGGAGTCACCTGTGAGAGGCAGCATTTCCTGGGGCAAGCTGCTTTGGAAAATAATTGGAGTCTCTTGACTACTCTTGAGTCCTAAATACTTTTTCTTCCAGGAGTATGTTGAATTGAATAACTAGGTTTTGGGGCACACTACCAACACTGCAGCTACCACTAGAATGCTGAGCTACTTTAAAGCAGCTCCACAGAGCTGGAATCAACAGTCGGGCTTTTCACATCCTTTCCCCCGATGCACCAGACCTGATCAAATGTGTGGCTCACAGCCCATTCTGCAGGCTTAATGGCTCTCCAAGCAGCTCACCACAGTGTCAAGTTCCTGGCCCACCTGCTCCTGCTCTTCTGAGGACATGATGATCTGTGCCTCATTTATTCTAAGAATTCCTCGGTTGAGAGATGGCTGCTTGTGGAGATAGAGCTTCTGATGTCCATGCCCACAGTTCACATGACCCAGATGTGTACTCTGCCCCAGAGAGCACCTTGTGGCGAGCCCTTGGATGCTGGTCATCTTCAGTTCTTTTGGACAGCTGTCCAATAAATATCATCACCTTTGTCCCCTATGCTGGTTGCTTTTGTAAAGAAACCCCGAATGGAGGCTTTCTCTGCGTGGGGTGAGGCAAATTTATTAATAGCTGTGGGAGGCGGGTGGGGGACGCCTAAGCTATCTGCCATTGATAGCATCCTTTTGTGGACAATAGGACCATAATTTCCAAGTGTCCTTCACTAAGTTAAGCTGGGGGATAAAGCTATAAAGGCTGCAGGGATAAATCTGAATGGCATATTGTACATGTAGAAATTTGTGGTGTTCACTTTTTATCAGAACTAAATCCGGATTCTGGGGCTGGAGGACAGATAAAGCAGAAGTTGTTAATGGTTACGAAGCAAAGGTAAAAGGAAACTCTTAAAATAAGATTTAATATAGCTATTTAGCTTCTATGCAAATGAGGAATCTGTTCTGATTTTTTCATGCATCTGTGCCATGAAGATGCTCTGGGGAATAAGTACTGTCTAATGTGTCTCTCATTTGGATTTTTTATCTCATCTTATTTGACTTTCAGAAAATGGGATAGCATATCCCAAGGAGGTCTCTAGCTATGCCAATGAGAAACACTGTTGTAGAGAAATGAGTACAGGTGCCAGTTGTCCTGGTAGAAATGACAAGCTAGTCATTCCTTTAATTCTTTAAGATAGAAAGAGAGAGAGAGAGAGAGAGAGAGAGAAAGGGTTTGACTTGCTGTGCTTGTTCAAATATCATATAGTAGTTTTTGAGTCTCAGTGTTTAAAATCAGCTTAATTGTAACCAGTAGGCTCACAGCCCGTTTACATGACATCAGTGAGCTTCAAACATAGTTGTAATAGTGGAGACACTATCTCTCCAGTCATCTGGCATTTTGTCAGCTGGAAAGCTCCATCTCCTGTCCTTTCCGCAGTCCTGCAGTACAGCAGGGATTGATGACTTGTGGTGATGGAACCAGGTGCTGTAGGGTCCTCTGGTGGCCTCTGAGTGAGCAAAGAAACTTATGTCATGCTCATCAGCAAGATACATTTAGAAACACTTGTGCTAGTGCTGAGTGTGTTTTCTGCAGCTTTGAAGGCTGGGAATTTACATATGGCATATTCAATTAATTATCTGTTAACTATTATTTTAAATATTCCAGATCACCATAATTCCCTAGTCATTCTTGATAGTAGCATTTACTATGGCAGTTACAATAACTTTTTGTCAGTATATGGAATACCTTTTCGATGGTGACTGACTGACTTTCTCTAAATCTCAAGTTCTGGAGAACCTTGTGTTCATTTGTTTTTCCTTTGCCCAGCAGATAGCTGTCTAAGTCAATATTCTTATAAGTTGGCCACAAATCAGTAGAAGTATGTAATCCAGGTTTGGGTTCTTTAGTACGATAGAAATCCGGGTGGGAAGCCTACATTGCAGGACATGTGCTTGAGATTGCTTAGCCACAAGAATGGCAAGTAGGAAGATGCAGCCTGTCACTGTTAACTCCTCGGTATTAAAACTGCCAAACATGGAAAGTCACTGCTGCTGCATTTCTAAGTTGATAGTTTGTGTGTTTTCTCTGAAGGGGCCTAATGATCATTAACCATTTCTCATTTTTATTTTGCTGGATTTTTTTTTTTTTTTGCTTCAACATTCTTGCTCTTGCTATGCTTATTTTTCAAGTTTTGATTCCCTGTGTCACTGTTTTCTTTTGCACACATCTCTCAAGGTTTACACAGTAAACAATGTGAGTGTGATAACCAGAATACGCACAGAACATCTGACGGAGGAGGAAAAGAAGAGATATAAAGGTAATCACCACCAACTCTTGTTTTTTAAGCCTAGAGAGAGCCTTTCTTGGCTCTGTTAAGTATGGGGTTAATGTGGTTAGGATGTACTAATCTTAACCCTAACTTTTAAAAAATAAATATTTCCTTAGTCAGACTCAGTCTTGGAGGTATTTCCCCATACAAGTTAGACCTCCCAAGTCCCAGAATTTATTTATAAAAAATTGTATATTTATTCGTACACATTTAAACTTTAGGCACATTCAAAGTACTCTCCGTTTGTTGCATTACACCTATCAATATGCTTTTCCCATTGCTCAAACAGTTTTTGAACTTGTCAATTTTGATGCTCTAGTGCTTCTGCCATTTTTTGTTTCACCCTTCCACATTAGCAGAACCTGTCCTTTTGAGGACTTTTTTCATCCGGGGAAACAAAAATAGGTTGTTCAGGGTGAGAACGGGTGAATAGGGAGGGTGGGACACAGAGGTCATGCTGTTTTTGGTTGAAAACTGAACACTTAATGTAGTGTGGGCATGTGTTCTCATAAATCACCCATCATGAAATGAGCAAACTTGTTGAAAGCCTCTCCAAAAAACCAATTCACTGAAGCCGAACACAGCCTCCCAAAACCATGCTAGTTTGTACACTGATGCTGATGGGTTCCTAGAACACTTAGTGGGAGAAGCCTGTACTACATGGAACCTGTCCTCCAAAAGATAATAATAGTTTTATTTTGGGTCCTCCCTCATAGTTGGCTCTAGCTGTAATGAAAACCATTCATGAGGGTTTATTTATGTTATGAAGAATACTTGTTGGATTCAGCCAAAAAAGTAGATAAGGAGGATATCAAAGAATATTTATGATTGGAGTGAGTGACTTAGTCTACACTATTGTGATGAAAGATTTGACCAGAACTTGGGCTCTGAACTCAAATGTTGCCATATCCCGGCCCTGTGAAGTTACCTACTCTCTGCGCCTCAGTTTCCTCAGCAGTGAAATGGAGGTGATGCTGGAATTTCCTTAGAGTTATTGAGAGACTGAGAAGAATTATGACAGTAAGGCTTTAGAACGGTGCCTGCCATGTGTGGTAGATGTGCACTAATTGTTAACTACCACCATTATTGTCGTTACTCCAGTTGTACACATGAGGGAACTGTGGCCCAGAACACGAGTAGTGAGTGGCCGTGGTGGGACTAAGTTGCAGATCTGGCTCACTCCTAAATCCACACTCTTCCCATGGTTCTGCTTTAATTCTTATAACCATTCATCTACTTTAGAGATCCTCATACAAAATATACTTATAAAGGACAAACTAGCTTATGGTTATTGCAGATGATTTTATTGACCAGTCTGAATAGATTTCCTATTACAGGTAGCCTCCATTGTCATTGGAAGACAATGAAGACTTTTATAGCCACAGTAAGATATAATATTGGACATTAAACTTTCACCCTTCTGTAGCTGACAGGAACCCACTGGAATCTTTGCTGGGAACTGTGGAACACCAGTTTGGTGCTCAAGGGGTAAGTTGAAGCAACTCGCTTTTTAAATCCAGTTTAATGAAGAAAAAGACTTATCTGTGCTTGTGATGGCTTTTACTGGATCCTGAACAGGCTATTGGAAAAGGTTAAAGAATATTCCCAAGCTGTTATCTGAGATATTCTTTTGGAAGATAATTAGATGAGCGGGTCTTTGGAAATAAAGATTTTGGAGATGGGGTAGTGATTATAGAAATTAGATGCTTTTTTTCTAATATTTTATAAATGAGGGGCCTTTCTAAAAATGGAACTTAAAATGATTCAGGACTTTATACTGTAACAGAGCACCTTAACAAACACTTTCTTACTTGATCCTTACAGTAACAATATGCAATTGGTACAGTGGATGTCCCTGAGGGTCAGGAAAATGAAATTACCTTTCCATTATCAAAGCTAGACAGTGACTTAAACTCCAAGTCTTTCAAATCTCATGTACTTTCAGATATTTCTGTCTCTCCTTTTTCTTTTCTACAACCAGGAGAAAAAACACCAAGGAGATTTGAGAAACATTTTAAAATGAAGACATTAATTAGACTTGCCATGTAGCTTGGTAACATCTTTGTAGATTTTCTGGTTCTGTGCAATAATTTAATTTTAAAAAGCCAGTGACTAAAACTTCCTGATCCATAGCTGGTTCACTTGTCCACCTCAGAGACAGTACCGTAGGCCTCCACTTGTGACCATCACTTGGCATTTCTAACTCTCCTGAGTTCTGACTCCACAGGATCTCACCACAGAATGTGCCACCACCAACAATCCCACAGCCATCACACCTGAAGAGTACTTTAACGAAGAGTTTGATCTGAAGGACAGGGACATTGGAAGGCCAAAAGAGCTGACCATCAGAACACAGAAGTAAGAGAAATTCAGCTGCCATTTCAACCTGTGGATTGTTTCAGAAGTTGTGCTGTCTTACAGTGTTATGTTCAGTCCCTCCTCTGTACCTTTTTAACAAAAACAATTTTTTAATTACTTTATGCGATGAAAACTAATAGTAGATTGCCCATCTTATTAGCCCCTTTCCAAACAGAATATAGATAGATGTTAAAGAATTCCTGATTAGTATTGTTTTTATTGCTAACAAGCTTCAGCTGATCAAATGAAATGGTTTCCACCAGCTGTCGATTTCTTCGTGCTTGCTGTCAATTTAGGCTGTCTGGTGGGAGGTGGTCGTGCAGGTCATCTCCCCTGACTGCCAGATTTCAGGGTGATCTGAATTCCCTGTGGTTCTAGCCCTTTAGCAGCTGTGGACTGAGAGATCACTGGGAAGAGTGTGGGGTAAAGAGGCTGCTGTTGTCTAGCCTACTGCAGAGCAGTAGTCCGCTTTGCCCATCTGGTGGTGATGGCCCCTGTCTTTTCTTGGTTGAATCCTGCAGGTTTAAAGCAACTCTGTGGATGTGTGAAGAGTTTCCCCTCTCTCTTGTGGAACAGGTCATTCCCATTATTGACCTAATGGCTCGAACTAGTGCTCATTTTGCAAGATTGAGAGATTTCATCAAACTGGAATTCCCACCTGGATTTCCTGTCAAAATAGGTACCATTAAATAAACCCCAGGAACGCTTGTAGGTTTTGCTTGTTTTTGGTGGGTGGCAAGATGTGCTTCAGGGAATTGGAGCACTTTGGGTACAAAGGAGCATAGGATAGACATAATAGAGGAGGTCAGAATTCTCCTCTAGTTTAATGTGATTTAAAAAGTATTATGATTCTTGGTTCACTTTGCATATCAAAATTAGGCGATCTCCAACCATCAATTCTATTTGCAGACGGTGCTGACAAATGTAAAAAAGCTTAACAATATGGCCTAGTCATTGTTTTAATACCAAACCTTAAGTGAAACTTCAAATTAGGTAATTTTTTGAGGAAGACAGTTGACACCAGGATCCTTTGATACACCTATGCTTTAGGGCCAAACTATTATGCATAATGCTATATGTAACACATGTTACTCATGTGGAATTTTAATTTTGAATAGTTGCATATTTATGACACTTGAATCCTGGCTCAATCACTTACTGTGGTCTGAATCTAAGTTTTCCCAGCTGTATTTGCAGGAGGGTTGTTATGAGGCTTAAATGAAATCATACTTATAAAAGGTGCTTGGCACAGTACTAGCATAGTAAACACTCAGTAAATGATAAGTATTATTATTATTCTTGGTAGAGTTTATTTTTAAAATCTTTTATTTCTTAGAAATTCCCTTGTTTCATGTCTTAAATGCACGGATTACATTTGGAAATGTTAATGGCTGTAGCACTGCTAAAGAAACCATGTCTCAAAATGTGGAAGGGACCCAGGCTGATTCAGGTAAAAAAAAAAAAAAAAAAAAGTTGAGTTCTATGACTTTTAACAAAAATTCATACATTCTGTCATTAAATTAATTATTCAGTTTGAAATTGGAATATCTTATGAAGCAGATCTCTCTGTTGGATGAAAGAAAATTTGGGGTCTATTAAGCAAAAAAAACCAACTTGTAGACTATGTATGATCCCACTTGTAGTAAAAGGACTGCATGTTCTTAAAAACTTTATTGGGGTGTAATGTACATACAATAAAATGCTTCCATTTAGGTGTGACAGTTCAATACATTTTGACAATTGGTATATATCTGTGTACCCACCACCACAATCAAGATAGAGAGCGTTTCTATCTGCTCTCAGATTTCCTCATACTCCTTTACCACTGATTCAGTTCATATTTTTAGATGTTGTTATAGATTCAAGTTCTAAATTTTATTTACTAGTTTCTAAAATATGGGAATATATTGATTTTTATATTTTGACCTTGTATCTTGTAACATTACTGAATTCACTTGACTTCTGGTAGCTTTTATATAGTAGATGCCTTAGAATTTGATACATGGATTATCATGTTTTCTGTGAATAAAGATAATTTTACTTTTTCCTTTCCAATCTTTAACTCTTTTTTTCTTGCTTTTTTTTTTTTTTACACTGGCTAGGACATAGAGTAAAATGTAGAATAAAAGTGGTAAGGGACAAAGTCCTTGCCTTGGTTCTGATTTTAGAGGAGGAAGCATTGTTTCAGCAGTAGGTATGATGCTAGCTGTGTTCTTGTAGGTGTTCATTATTAGGTTGAGGAAATTCTTCCCTTTATCCCTAGTTTGCTGAGTGTTTTTACCACTACTAGGTATTGATTTTTGTCAAATGCTTTTCCTGCAAATATTGATATGGTCCTATGGTTTTCTCCTTTACTTTACTGGTATGAGGAGTTATAACATTTTAATGTATATAAATTAAAGTTTCAGATAAAAACAATTGAACTCATGATATTCAATTTTACATTCCCTTGGGGCAATAAAGTTGGTAATCTTATGTGCTCATGAGGTTGTTCAGCTGAGGAACATTCATCCACTCTTGACACAAAGAGTAATTAAATTGGTATAATTTCTAAAAAAACAACTTGGCATTAGTAAGTTGAAGATGTATATGCCCTATAACCTAGCAGTTCTTAGGTAATGTGTGCCCTAGAGAAACTTACGCACATGGGCATCTGGAGACTCCAATAATGGACAGCAGCATTGTTCATGATAGCAAAAATCTGGAAACTACCTAAAATGTGCTGAGATTGTAGAATGTGCTAATTGTGCTAAATTAGCACAATGGAATAACATTCAGTAGTGAAAATAAAAATTTACAGCCATGTGCATCAAAACTGGTGAATCTCAAAAACATGTTGAATGAAAAAAGTACATTTTGAAGCATGAATTCCATGAGATTCAAAAAAACAGGCTAAAATAACTATTAAGAGTATACACATGTGACAAATCTAGAGAAGAGCTAGGCAGTGCAAATTCCCATTCTGAATTATGTGTTTACCACTGCAGAGGAGAAAGGGATACTATTTAGCAGGGGAGTGCCTGGAGGGTGGTATTGGTATTGTTCTGTGTCTTGGGCTGGGTGAAGGATACATAGGCATTTGTTTTGTTATCATTTTTCTTTTCTTTTTTATTTATTTATTTATTTTTTGAGTTGGAGTCTCACTCAGTTGCCCAGACTGGAGTGCAGTGGCTGCTCCCCGTCACCGCAGCCTCAACCTGCTGGGCTCCGGCAATCCTTCCGCCTCAGCCTTCCAAGTAGCTGGAACTACAGGCGCGCGCTACCACGCCCAGCTAATTTTTTTGATTTATTGTAGAGATGAGTTCTCGCCAAGTTGCTCAGGTAGGTCTCGAACCCGCGGGCTCAGGCAATTCACTCACCTTGGCCTCCCAAAGTGTGGGATTACAGGCTGAGCCACCGAGCCCGGCCATCATTTTTTTTTTCTTTTAAATGTTCAGTATTTTATGTACATTTTTTTTTGAGGTTTCAATATTTTATTCAAGTTTTATTTTTAAGTGATGTTAATTACAGCATTTGAAGGGGAGTATCTAATTCCACACAAATTGGAAGACTCTAAAATGTACCCATTAAACTGCTAAAAAATAAATTAAGTGGTGACAATACAACAGAAGTCCAATTGAGATTCTGAGTGTTGTCACCATGTGATTAACAATCACAGAGACTCTTCTAAACTTATAGCTGGAGTTCCTGGAAGCTATTTCATACTCTGGTGCAAGGGCAAAAAAACACAACACTAGAAGGAATTAAGTCCTGAATTATTGGCTTCATCACATCCATCCTCTCCACCCCAAAATGGCACAAAAGAAACTGTTACCACATCCTGCAGACCTTTTAGTGTAAAAGTGACGATGGACTGGGGTGGGAACAGGTCGTGACGATCTGTCGAAAAAAGTTCCTTTCAGGTGAGGTTGTACACACTATCAAGCAATGACCCTCTCATTGATTACGGTTAGGAAACCAAGCTTCAATTCTCAGGAAGTCACAATTTCATTCATGTACTCAGTATGAATTTACAAAGTGCCTACACATCATCAGCTTCCATCTGCAGCCATTTCTAGATTAAAAAAAAATCTGACATCTCTAGAGGAACCACCAAGTTCCCCCCAAGTATTCAGATGAAAGGACCTTTTTTGGAATCAGGTTTCTTCTGTACCTCTGAAAGGGTAACACCTTAAAGCTGAATCATCTTTAACCTGGAGGTCTAACATGATATTTAGCAATACTTGCATCCCAGACATACAACATTAAAAGATACACTAAATTCTGAAGGTAGTAGCTATGCTGCAAAATAGTTTAAAATTAAACAATTGTACAGTATTCATTTTTGCTTGAAATTCCAGTCCTAGACCAAGCTTGTGGCCACCGGCATTGACGTTCTTGCCATCCAGGAGAGCTGACAGCGTCAGTTTGATACCTGGCTTTAGGGTCTGAGTGTATCCTAAACCTATCAGGCTGGAGTTGTTCACTTTAGCCAAGAAGCAGGCATCAGGGTCCATCTGATACTTGGCCGCTATTCCAAAGCGAGTGTTGCTGTTTCCTGCTGTCCAAGCGAGATTGACAGCAGTCTCCAGCTTCTTGTTAACCTTCTGGTAAATGGAGCCACCAAACTCTGTCCCGTCATTTACATTACTGTGAAGCTGTAATTCATCAGTCTTGTAGCCAACCGCAAAGTTGCTCTGGGTCACTCCGGACTTTGCAGTCTCAAAATTCATCTGGTAGCCAGCCAGCCAGCCCTCGTAACCCAGCACCACAGCGCCCCGGATGGAAGGCCCGGCAATGTCGAAATCCACGTCGCAGCCCAGGTTGATGTGCTCTCGCTTGTACCCTGTCTTGATTTTAGCATTCTTTTTCCCAGTGTTGGTGAGAAGGATGAATCGAAGGTCAGCTTCAGTCCACGTGCAAGCTGATCTTCCACAGTAATCTCGGTGCCTAGTGTGTTGTCAGTATTCCATTTCTCCGTAAACGTCAGGCCATACTCAGTCCACCTGTACTTGGTCTCCAGACTGCCTGTCACTTTGGTGGTCTCAGTGTTGGCTGAGCCTGAGCTTGTGAATTCCAATCCATTCTCAGATTTTGTTTTCAAACCAAGTTTTATTAAGCCAAATCCGTAGCTCTTGGTGAAGACATCCCGGGCAGATTTGCCAAGATCAATGTACGTGGGAGGCACAGCCATCTTCTGCTCGGAGGCGGTGGCGGAGGGCTCGGCGGCGGCTGCGGCGCGGAGGAACCGAGGGAGCGAGCGGCCTATGTACATTCTTTTATATGTTTACCATTTTTCTTGATGCAGAAGGAAAAAACCACATTGGTGTGATTGTGTGTATGTTTGTAGGGAGAGAGATCTTCACTTTTCATTTTACAGTCTTAGGTATATTTTTCATAACTCTGAATTCATTTTTTTTTTTTTTTTCTTGAAAAATAAGGCAGGGGGGCAGGAGTAAAAAAAAAAATAAGACAAAAAGAAAAAAGCTATATTCTGGTACTTTTTTCTGTCACGCTTTTTCTTCAAAATCTCCCACATAATAGCAAGGCTTGATTATTATTATTATTTTGATCCTTTCATTTTTTTTTTTTACCTTAAAACAATTTTGCAAAATGTTGAAGTGGGAATTTATTGTAATTAACTCAGACACTGGACAATTGCCTTTTATATTTCAGCTTCTCACGTCACAAATTTTGAAGTTGATCAATCTGTGTTTGAAATTCCTGAATCTTACCACATTCAAGACAATGGCAGAAACGTACATTTGCAAGATGAAGATTATGAAATAATGCAGTTTGCCATCCAGCAGAGCCTGCTGGAGTCCAGCAGGAGCCAGGTGCATTTATCAGCATAAAGTTCAGGGCCTGGGAGGTCTGGCCTCACCCTCTGGCTTAGCCTCAGCATTTGGTTAGCCTGAAAGAATTACTCTGCATAACAAGTTTGGTACATTCATGGTATCTATATAGATTATTTTATATTTTTTGTACCTGGTCTTTTTTTTTTTTTTTTTTTTTTTTTAATAATTAATCAGTATTTTTATTATAGTTTTGTGGGGTGTACCTGGTCTTTTTACAAAAGCTTATTGTGTAGGAGACCATGTGCATGATCCCAGTCAGCACCATTCTCAAGATGTCTTTAGACAGACATTCCTTTTCCTCATATTCACCCATGTAATTCACAGTTGTGTATCTTTTGAGATATGCTTCATAATTTTCTGGTACTGAAGCAGCAAATTCATGGTAACTCACACCATCATATATTTCCTGAAAGCTTATCTGTGTCAGTAGTCTCAGATAAAGGCAGTAATGTAGATCTGAATCCCAGCTCCCTCCCCAGGGGTATTTTCTCATTAAACTCTCTCTGGATCTCTAGTGAAATGTAGAACTAAGGCCAGGACTTGTGTAAGAACAGTTGCCCTGCTGGGCTCGGTGGCTCAGTTTGTAATCCTGCACTTTGGGAGGCTGAAGTGAGTGGATTGCCTGAGCTTGCGGGTTCGAGACCTGCCTGGGCAACTTGGCGAGACCTCATCTCTACAGTAAATCAAAAAAATTAGCCGGGTGTGGTAGCGCGCGCCTGTAGTTCCAGCTACTTGGAAGGCTGAAGCGGAAGGATTCCCGGAGCCCGACAGGTCGTGGCTGCGATGGCCAGGAGTGGCCACTGCACTCCAGTCTGGGTGACAGAGTGAGACTCCAACTCAACCCCCCCCCCCCAAAAAGAAGAACAGTTGCCCTTTTTTTAAAGGTGGGGTTTTGTTGTGTCATCTAGGCAGGGGTGCAGTGACTATTCACAGGTGTGATCATCATGCACTACAGCCTTGAAATCCTGGGCTTAAACAATCTTCCTGCCTCAGCCTTCTGAGTAGCTGGGACTATAGTTGTGTGCCACCACGCCCAGAAGAACAGTTGCCTTTTGTCATCGTATGTGGTTCTCCCTCCTGGCCTTACCTGCCTGGGGTAGCCTGAGACTTGAAGTCTCCTTCCTTCTTTGGCTCCTGGCACTACTAGGGTGGGATCTGGTCTGCCTCCACCACCCTCTAGTGTGTCCTGGGCTCCTAGCATCCATTTATTTGCTCACTGGTTTCTGCTTTCCTTCCATAGTTCATTCAGCAGATATTTCCAGAGTGACTGCTTTGTGCTAGATGCTGGCAGTTCTTTGGTGAACAGTCCCTGCCCTGCCCTCATGGAGCACAGTTATCCATGCTCCAGCATCCACACTGGCTCAGGCTTTTGGCTTTCTGGCTTTATTTTTGAGTCCAGAGCTTACATCATGTGACACCCCTCCCCCTCCTCCACTTGCCCCTGCCACCACCATGGACCCATTCCATTTTCTGAGGCAGCTGGACCAAGGGCCAGACACCAGAGCAGGCATGTTCCCTTTGGAAGGCCTCTTGGAGAAGGCCCAACCCCCAGATGGCCCTGTCAGCCCTGTGTGCTTCTCTTTTCTCTACATAAGTGATTTTAGCCCCCACCCCCAAATATCTACATAAAACTTGTTGATTGTAAGTTTTGACGAGAGGAGTAGCCAAAGTCAAAGGCTACAAATACTGAGTTTTGTCTTTTAATCTTGCCATAAAAGAATGACCTGCTTTGGTCATTTAAACTTTGCCCAAGCTTAGCCATTTTTAATAGATTGTTTTTGGCTGGGCATTGGTGTACCTGTGGTCCCAGCTACTCAGGAGGCTGAGGCAGGAGGATCACTTGAGCCCAGGAATTTGACACTAGCCTGGGCAATATAGCAAGACTACCATTTCTAATATTTAAGAAAAACAGATTTAGCTTATGGAAACTATGAGAAGGTGTGGCTGAGCCAGGGGATGGCATGTACTGACATTAGGTGTTGTTTTTGAGGTAACCCAAGTCCCTATGAGTTTTTCACACAGCACTATCAATAATGGGTATGTAAATATTTTCATTTTGTTCTTGCTGCTTTCATTTCCTTATCAGTATGGCACTTATCACTTCTGCAGGATATTCATGTCTGTCATGTTTCTTTTTGATAGGAACTTTCAGGACCAGATTCAAATGGTGGGATCAGCCAGACACACGCCTATGATGCCCAGTATGAAAGGTGATTGCTGTGACTCCTGATTAAACCTAGGTTGCCACAGGTGCTCAATACACAGGCAGACACGTGGCACCATGCATTTGGTCCCTGGACAGATGTGTGGCACCTCATACTGGCAAGAGACTATAAAGTGTTGACTTCTTCCTGCCTCCTCTTGTGGCAGTTACTCGCCAAAATAGCTTTAAAGTTTTGGTAGCAAGTTTCCAGAAATGGGTGATAGAATTGCTTACTAGTTCACAGGTCAGTGCCACTGGCAGAAGAGCACCAAGTAATTGTTTTCTGGTTGGTTTCATCTTCTATGAAGAATGTATGATCACTGGGTCTAGATGCCCTCAGTCAGAAGTTTTTACTGTTATAAAGGTGGGGGAGTTTGGGGGAGAGCTCCAGAGATGGTTAGAATATCTTTTAAGGGACAAACTGGAAAGATTTATTTTTACAAAGCATTCTCTCATACTTTATAGGCATCTGTGAGAGCCGGTAGATGAGGAACTTGGGTTTTGCTTTTAAAATAGATCCAAGTTCAGTTCCCAACCCCATCACTTAGTAGCTGGGTGGGCTTTGGCAGGAGCGTTGGGTTTCCTACTTGTAGGCAGCACCTGCACTCCCAGAGTTACGTGGGATCAAATGGTGTCTTGCACATAGAAGGCCTGACACAGCCTGAGCTTGATAAGCAGTGAAGAAATGCAGTTGCTGCTCTGCCATTATGAAGACAGTAATGACCCTGTCTCTTTTTCCTTTTTCCAACCCAGGGCCATCCAGGAGAGCCTCCTCCCCAATACGGAAGGCCTGTGCCCCAGTGTCCCAAGCGAGATAAGCCGTTTTGACAGTGACTTGCAGCTGGCCATGGAGCTCTCTGCCAAAGAGCTGGAGGAACGGGAGCTCCGGCTCCAGGAGGAGGAGGCTGAGCTCCAGCAAGTCTTACAGCTATCGCTCACTGAGAAATAGACCTCTCTGCCCACAGGCTGCACAAAGCAGAGGCTCTGGGCTGCTGTGGACACTGTCAACCAGGGCCCCAGACTGAGGGTCTGCACCTTGCATGTATGCAGTGGATGGCAGCTGCCCCTTCTTTATGCAGAGGTGCAGAACCAGGGACTCCCAGGCCCATCCAGATGCTCCCTGGGGAGGAGAAGGGGCCAGCAATTGGCAGGCCCCATCTTCAGGCCAAGGGGAGGAAAGCATCGTCACTTTCCATTAGCTGTACTGGCTTGCAGGTCACCTTTTTACTACCAGCTTTAGACAAAATCCCAATCCCCACAGGTTTGTAGATACATTTTTATCAAGAAGTGATAACAAAACAAGTTATTGCAGAGTCAGGGTGCTTTTATATATGAGAGCAACAGCAGCCTTTGTAGAGTGTGGTTTATGAAATTTGAGACACTTCTATACTGTTCACCAAAGAAATGGGTCATCTGTGCCGATCTACTCTTTGTTTTTACCTTTATACAGGGTTTCTAGGACATTGTCATCATTCCTCCTCCATCTCCATCTTTTTCCATTCCTTCCGTTCCTCCCTCCAAACTAAAGTTATAGGAGATATGTATAGGATCTTATTTTAGATTATAGTTAACTATTTGCATCAAATGACCATGGATGTTGCCTTAGCCTTAAAAATTACTAATAGTTTTAAACCACCTCGCTCCACTTACTGAAGGATCTGATTTGAATTTGTAAAGGCAATTCCTTTGACAGCAGGCTCCTCCAGGCTAAATCAAAGGCAGCTAGCTAATCCTGTCCCTGAAGGAGCAGCTAGGGGGACTCTGAGGCTTGTTCTTAAAAGCTGGCCAAAATACTGGCACAGCACAGACTCAAACCAGGTGTGTGTTCTATACCTGCTTTAGTGAAGGATTTCCTTGGAGATGCCTAGAAGAAACCACTGCATGCCCTAGTCTCACTTGAAAGGAAGGATGAACTTGCAACTAGAAAGGGAGCTTAACAGAGCTCAGTGGCTCTGCTCTTCATTTTAAAGGTAAAATGGTGATTCCATGTTGCTTTTTAGAATTTAAATCAACATCTTTCTGGATAAATATTTTTTTAACAGAATCTTTTTATTATTTTTAAGAGATATACAAACGACTACTCCCATCAGTAGCAATACAAGGTTATACATTTTAACCAGATTTTCTCAGGCCTTTTTTGAATACCTTTAGTAGTTAACTATTTTGTCAAACCCTCCTGTAAATAACCATTACACAACATACAGAACCCTGGGGAATACAGCTGAGGGCACCCACCCTGGCCCATGTATTCATTCCCACAGGCTGCACTGAAATAACCCGGTAAACAATATCCTGTTTTGCGTCTGTTTCCTCTGTTATGCTTCTTTCAGAATAGGAAGAGAAATAAACTATTGTTCCAATTAGCATCTGTATCAAACAGTTAGTATTGCCAGTAAAACGTTCCTAGTCACAAATAATTGTGCTTTTAATCCATATAACCATCTGCATTTTTTGTCATGGTCTGATGAAAATTCCTTCTCTGCACACAAGGCCAATATTGGTAATGTCACACTTGTTTCAGATATGTAGCTTGGCATATTGTTTACTTGTGTTTAATGTGAGCGAAGACACTTCTTGGGAATGGCTGCAGTTAGGCCATGTCTTTACCTAAGGTGAATCATAGGAAACTTTTTTTTTATTTCATAGGTAATTTCTATATTTGCATTCCATTGCTCTGCTTCTTGAAGTCTTTGACTTTCTCCCCAGGAAGTCACTTAAAAAGGGACTGAGCATCTGTCAACCTGTCACAGCATTTTTCATTCTTAAAATGTGTTCACTCTTAAAATGCAAATAAAGACTGCTTCCTTAGAGGGTGCTCATACAATATTCCAGAAAATCTTTGAGTCTTTTTTTTCTCTTCACATTTTTTCTAGTCACTGGATGGACCCACACTTCCTGTTTTGTATATCAACAGAATATTGGATTGCCTCACACTGGCCAGCTGTACCTAATTTACAAAGGTGACATGCCCTTCTCAGCCTTCCTGCACAAGTTATACAGTCCATAAGCCCCATACTGCTTGTTTCAAATGGAAACTGAAAACAAGTCTGCCTTGAGACACTTCTGAGGTGGACAGGCTCTTGAAAGGGAAGCCAAGCCAACATCAGATTTCCTTTAGTGAATACCCTCTCTTCTTTGAAGCCAGAGTGCTTTGTGAGGCTGTTCTTGTAAGTCAAGATGACAGTTAGGGCTTCTAAACTCATCCCTTACCCAAATGTGTTGGTGCTAAAACAGAAATCAGTGGCTAATAAAAATGTTTGGGTTTCAGAAATGAGGCTCTATTTCTGGGAAGATGTGAAGGAACTGCTTTGATTTGTGGGGAAAGTAGATGCTGAAACTTTGAGCCGCAAGAACACTATAATGAAAACCATTACTCTTCTTAGACCGAGAGGTACAACACATGGATTTGACTAAAAACTGAATAGCTAAGGCTGAGTGGCCCAGTACCAGCAGAAACTTTAACTGACCAATGCTTGCATGTTAGACACTGCTAGGAACCAGGTATAACAAAGTTCCTAAAGCACTTTGTTGTGTAAACAAGTTTGTCATGCTGTCCGTATTGTGAGATGTTGAAATGGATACGTCTACTCTAATGACAGGAATGGGAAATTACGATAACCACTAGCTTAGTCTGTCTCCTGCTGATCAAAGAAGATGAACTGGACTATGGGAATTTCAGGTGACTCTGTTATGCAGTAAGTGATGGAGTTCAAAGTCCCACCTACACCTCTCTAGAAATATGATGGGCCCCCCCAAAACCCAGAATTTATAAAAAATTGTGTATTCTTACATGTTTAAACTTCAGTCACCTTCAAAGTACTCTCCATTTGATGCAATCTGCATATTGAGACACTTTGTCCACTGCTCAAAAATTCCTGAATTCATCAATTTTTGATGTCTTTTTGTTCTTCTGTTTTTTGTTTTACCTCTTCCAGATAAGCAAAATGGTTCCCTTTGAAAGGGACTTTCTCAAGGAAAACAAAAGTTGCCTGGGGCAAGATAGGGTGAATAGGGAAGGTGGGGCACGGGTCATACCGCTTCTGGTCCCACACTGCTGAACGCTCAGTGTGGTGAAGGCAAGTGCGCTTGTAAATCATCATGAAACGGGCAAACATGTTGAAATAATCTCCAAGAAAATTCACCGAAGCTTGAATGCAGCCCCTCACAATGATGCTGATGGGTTCCTACAACACTTAACTACTGGAGGAAGCCTGCATTACAAGGGGCCTGCCCTCCAAAAAATAATTTATTTTGGGGGGGTCCTCCTCATATGTGTGGGTTTAAGACTGAGATCCAGCTAGAAAAAATAGTAACACACCAGGACTCCAGTGCCTCTAAATCATAAGCTGTACCAGGTGACTTTTTTGCAGGTTGGAGTGCAGTGATGGGACTGCTTGAGCCTAGTGAACTCCTGGGCTCAAGCAATCCACCAACCTCAGAGTTGCTAGGACTACAGACATGTACCACCACATCTGTCTAATTTTTATTTTCAATTTTTTGCAGATAGGGTCTCACTATGTTGCCCAGGCTGTTCTCAACTCCTGGCCTCAAGTGCTCCTCCCAGCCTGGCCTCCCAAAGTGCTGGGATTATAGACTTGAGCCACTGCACCTGGCTCCAGGAGACTTCTTAATATCAGCTTTAAAGAAAATTTAGTGTTTGCTGACATAACTCATTTTTATCTAATATCTATTTTTAACTAATAAAATGTGTTCAACTGAGTAGAGATGGTATTCTGAGTACAGATTTGTGTTACGAAGTCTAGGGTTTGGCTGCTACCTCCCTCTGCATCTCCAGAGATAAAGACCAGGAAAATAATTCCACTTGAAAGTACTAGTTGGCCAGTCTTTGGTGCATAAATGTTTTCTGTATAATCCCCTTCCAGAATTGATGTTTTATCTTTTCACGTCTCTATAATAAGTCTCTTTCCATAAAGATTATTATTTGTCTTATTTTAGCTTGGAATCTTGTACAGATGATAAAATTGGAATGAAGATGTACACTGGGCTTTGGATTTGTGTGTGGAATATCAACATCGCAAAGCTGTTTCAGAAAATGAATACGAACCAACTCTGGCTGGTAGTACTGAGCTAACAGCAAGTTTTTACTGTTTCCTTTTAAAGTCCTACAAATGGCAGTAAACATAAGGCATCACATGAAAACACAGCGTTCCAGATGAGGTGGGGATGTATGCTTCTGGTATGGAACTCTGTCAATGCTTGTGTCTCAGGGTGCCACCCATTCTTCCTCCCTCCTGTTAATAACCACAGACTTCTATGGGATAGGCCAACCATGCTGATTCATTTGCATTCATATTAGTTTTCGCCTCATTGGATCTTTGCAATTGAGAGTGTGTATGATACCATGTTACAAATGAGAAAATTGAGGCTCCAGAGAACTTAAGTCTGTGTAATTGGAGCTGGAATGAGAATCCAGGTCTTCTGCTCCCTGGCCCGGCCTGAGAGTGGGATTACGCTTAGCTTTCGGAAACAATCAATAACCTTGTCTTGAGGGCAACACATGAATTTAAAATTTCCCTTCATAGTGCTTCCTTAATAGATCGGACTCAAACACATACCTGCTTTTCAAACACTTGGGAAATAATTAGGAATAGAACCACATATAGGATTTTAATTTTAATCGACGTTTTGCTCAAAACCACATAACAGTGAACATTTGAATGGCTCAGTGTTATATTACAAACAAAATCCTTAAGTCAAACATTTACAGTATCCTACATCAGTTATTTCACATTAAGTGCAGGTTGTTAAAAAAAAAATCAGTGCTGTGCTTGAATGGAGCACAAGAGAAACATTTCAATTTAACAACAAAATCAAGTCTAGCACCTTAAAATAAATATTGATAACCACATTATAAGAATGAAAGAATCATTTCAACAGGGGAAAAAAACCCAGTTCACCAACAGTGCAAACTCATAGCAGCATTTTCAACATTGAGATGAAATGTGTATAAACACACACTGGCCTGTGCAGTGAACACGCACTTCTGCAGGCTGAGCCCTCGCCACCCAGGGCTGAAAGGAGCACCTGCTGTGCCTCTCAGATTCCAAGTCTGAAAAGCCACCACAAGTCTTGGACTGTGGGCTAGAAAGACCTAAGTGTAGTACAGGGAGATCTCAATGCATCTGAGCAACCCCAGAGCCTTCCAGGCCAAGGATGCCTGTGTACCTCGTGTACCCTGATTTCAGTGGGAACATCTGAGTGCACAATCGAATGCAAGTGAGGAGTGGTGGCCTAAGTTCCTCATAACTGATACTGCAACCACAGCATTTTAGGCCAACCCAGATGAAGTAAAAAAAATCTGTGATTCTTAACCCACTGTGAACGAATGATTCTTTCTTGTTTTTTTGAGTTGGAGTCTCACTCTGTCACCCAGACTGGAGTGCAGGGGCCGCTTCCGGCCACTGCAGCTTCGACCTGCTGGGCTCTGGCGATCCTTCCGCCTCGGCCTTCCAAGTAGCTGGAATTACAGGCATGCGCTACCACGCCCGGTTAATTTTTTGATTTATTGTAGAGATGAGGTCTCGCCAAGTTGCCCAGGTGGGTCTCGAACCTGGGGGCTCAGGCAATCCACTCACCTCAGCCTCCCAAAGCGCAGGATTACAGGCTGAGCCACCGAGCCTGGCTTGAATGATTCTTAAACAGGAGAAACCTACATGGTAAGCCTTCCTCTTATGAATCTTTTCAAGCATTAATGATTAGTTCTTTCCAGTGTAGTTCTTATAGATACAGGGTTGCCATGTTTTCTTTCTTGTGAGCACTCCACCTTTACTCTAAATACTGGAGCTGTCAGGCCTTACTTTTAACAAGACAGTCAGATAAAAAAACAAACAAATACTGAGAAGCAGACTCAGTGGTCAGTTATTTGCATTACTGTGTTAGGAAAAAATAATTGCTAGATGTTTTTTCTAAATAATTTAGCATTTACCAGCTGTCCAGACCAAAGATCATGTGCACGTAGGAAAGTTCTGATTCCAACTTCTCCACTGGCCCATGCGCAACACGACTTATCCTGTTCCCAAATGCTCGTGGAAGAACTTGTTTGTTCAGCTGTTACCGACGCCGAATGGGCTTGTAGACACAAAATGCCATAAGGATGATGGTCACCAGCAGGATGCTGAAAATGGTTCCCATCAACACTGCAAAGGGAAAACAGGTTACCTCCTAATGGCAGCTCCACATTAGATGATTCGTCCTTCATTGCCAAAGGTTTGCCAAATGCCAGTTGCTGCTAGGCACTGTCAGGCCCTAGACAGACAGCTGTAAACAGACCCTCTCTTGTTGTCTCCATGTTTGCAGAAAGAGGATAAATAAGAGCCTTTCTTACAGCTTGATGTACCATGAAAAAAACAGCAATGTGCTGGTGACGAGGAGGGGTGGGCAACAGGAGGTAGGGGTAGTCAGGAAGCATCTGAGAAGGTGACACGGCTGACCTCACAAGGAAGGGGCTGGTTGTGTGAAGCTCTCAGAGTGTGTGTAGCTGCAGCCTCAAGGATCAGCAAAGGAAGGGCCCTGAGGCCAGAACCAGTCCAACACACTCAATGGACAGAAAGGAGGAAAGCAGTGAAGGAAGGCAGGCAGAAAGCGAGGTCAGGGAGGAAGGCTGGAGCCAGTTTATGTGGGGCCTTGGAGACCACGAGGGACAAGAATTTTACTCTCAGTTTAAAGAGAAGTCACTGAGAGTTGTAAGGCAGAGGAGTGGCATGATCTGAGTCAGCTGAGAAAAAAGATCCCTCTGGCTGCTATGTGGAGAACCATGCAATTATAGGGGGACAAGAATGGGGCAGAGGTCAACTTCCTCTTTAAAGCCATGAGCGAAAACTGGAGATTCAATACAGTATTTCAGTCTCTAGATGAGTCCTAACAAGGGCCTTCTGACCAAAGAAGCAATTAACTAACTTCACAAATCTACTATGTTTTTGAGAGTAAATTTCACATCTAAAATTTCCAAGGTGCTCAGGTGAGAAATGGGACCTACAACCAATGACTGGGACCTACCACCGATGACCCAAGCTGAGCTCTGGTGGTGCAGAAAAAGGACCTGGGCTCCAAATGACTAACATAACGAGCAGCCTGACAGAAGAATCTTATTTGTGTAACAGTCTAAGAGATCTTGAGAAGCATTCAAAATGATGTTACCCTTAACAAGCAAATGAACATCTACACGTGTTTTTAAGTATATGGGCCCATCCACGTTCCAGGTGGGACCTGACCACAGTTGTTCTCATCTGATTACTGATCCTCTGAAAACAGATTTGAACACAGATCTATTTAGTTATTTATTTGAGTCAGAACTCACTCTGTCACCCAGCCTGGAGCGCAGTAGCACAATCATGGCTACCATAGCCTTGACCTCCTGGGTTCAGGTGATCCTTCTGCCTTAGCCTTCCAAGTAGCTGAACTACAGATGTGTGCCACCACACTCAACTAATTTTTTTATTTACTGTACAGACAAGGTCTCACCATATTGCCCAGGGTGGTCTCGAACTCCTGGTTCAGGCAATCCTCTCACCTCAGTCTCCCAAACATAGTTTTTCCAAAATCAGTAATTTTGGGGTATATATGACCTCCTTGCCCTACCCTCCACACTTTACCCAGTTATTATTTAAAAATTGACTATAAGAAAGATCATCTTGTTTTAATGAGTGAGGGGAGGAAGGAGGGAGAAGGTGACAAAGACAGTGTGTCATAACTTCAAAAGACCAGACGTAATCTTAAGGTCTTTGTTAAACAAAATCTGTGACTTACATGAACTAAATGTAAATTTAATATCTCAAAATAGCCCTTGTTAACTAAATACCTACTCTAATTTCCAGAAGTCCTGAATTCTGAGTTTCTAAGACATTGACTACAATTGAACTTAAAGTTGTCTTATTTCATTTAAACCATTTAATTGCATTTTGGAAGGACTCTAAGAAAATCAAAACTCTCAAAACAGGAATTTAGGGGGCTGGAAATCTGCTTAAAAAAAAGACTTTAAAACCATGAGGTGTTAGGTACCCAGTATCCATCTGGATCACTACTCATCTGGGGCTTGATGAATTCTCCCACTCAACATTGCTTTATTCTCTCTGCACTTTGCATGGAGTGTCAGTTGCCTGAATGACAGGTCCAGTCAGAACCTTAAAAGACTATTTTGGTCCATCTCCATAGTCACTTTCCATCAATGAGTCTGGTTTTTCTGTTTACGTAAAGTAAAGACAAATGAAACCTACCTCACAAAGGTTTCTTGGGGCACTTTGAAAAGTGCTCAACACAGTGTTGGACATATTATAAATAAGCATGTGATAATGAGATCCATATTTGGACCAAGGCAGACAGCACAGCACAGTGGTCAAAATTCCAGGTTTGGGATCAGATCATTTGGGTTCCCATGTACATTTAGAGGCTATGTGCCCAACCTGTCTGTATGTTTCCTCTTCTGCAAAAATGGAGATAAAAATGCCCTCTGCAGGCATTGTTTGGGACAATGTTTCTCAAACTATCTGCGCTAAAGGCCAATTAAAAAAAAAAATGATTTCTATTCTATCCCAGACCATTACAAAGTCCTATGGTACATGACTAACAACCAGCTCCCTTCAGTAGCAAAGCATTCTAGTTCAGGGACACCTATAACTGGTCTTTATAGATGTTGCATCAATGTAAAATTGCTAAGTTTCAAAACACTCTAAATGTCTGCAGTCATCTCTTTGCAAACAACATATAGTCTGTAGACCCACACTGGTCTGCAGACCACCCTTTGAGTAGTGTTGTTCCATAGCAGCTATTCTCAACTAGGGGATTATGCCCTCAGAGACATTTGTCTATGTCTGGAGACATTTTGATTATTTCAATTGGGGTTGGAGGACACTACTGGCATCTAGAGAGTAAGTGCTGGGGATGGTGATAAACAACTTATAGTGCTCAGGATAGTCCCCCACTCCCTGAAATAGAAAAATTATCCAACATGTCAGTGGCATCCAGTTTGAGACGTCCTGTTCTAAAGGATCAAGTGGGATAATGTGTGGTAACTATTTTGCAAGTGCTGGGTACACAATAAGCAGTCAGTACAAATACACAGCAGACATTTAGCTCAAGTAGAGTCAAGATAATAAAAAAATGATACCATGTGGCCACTTCATAGGTATACAGATGTTCTACTGTGGTACAGGGGAAAGGAAGGACTTTGGGAAGAGGCTGAGTTTTACTGTGAAGTTTGCCAAGCTTTAAGCTCCAGGGCTCCTTCCAAAGCCAAGTACATATATTCATATATATACACATATGTTACGTGCATGTTGAGGAGATTCCCCCAAAACTTATGCTTTAAGGCCCATAAAACTTAGGTTCTAGACCTGGCCGGCACCTCCTCTTAGCTGTGTAACCTTGGGCAAGTCACTTCACTTCTCTGAACTTTGTTTTCCTTATTTGTAAAATAGGGCTGAAAGGCCGTACTTTTCTCATTAAGTTACTTTGAGGATGAAATGAATTCACAGTACATCAAGTGCCTGGCACAACACATGGTATACAGGAAATGCTCAGTAACATTACAGTTACTGCTATAAATACTGGCCCCTTTAGGGAAGAAGAGAGGTTGGGGGTATGATGCGCCTTGTCTAGCTGGAACCCCCACAGCCAGAGAAAGGGGAACCCAAATTGGAACCCAAGTCTCCCGATCCCAGTTCGTTCACGTGCAACCCGCGCTTACCGAGGGTCTACTGGGTCCAGCTGTTGTGCCCCGGGGCTTTGGGGAGGGGGTCGCG
>NW_007232347.1:103228-131525 GCF_000164805.1 Carlito syrichta
AGCATCTTCCCCAGCGGTTAGCGACTGACCAGCCACTTCCGCCTCAAGCCCCGCCGCGCCTCCTTCCGAGCCCGCCTTCCGTCCCTGCTCTGCTGGGGGCCGCGTGCGGTTGCCAGGGTGACTGCACCGGACGCCGTCGAAGTTCCGCCCCTGCCCGAGGCTCGTCCCGTGTTAATGTTCCTCGGAAACCGTTTTCTCACGCACCAACGTTCCGCGCGATCAACGTTCCCTCAGGGGCAAAGTTCCTCCAAGATTGCCTGCCGTTCCGCCGTGACCCGTTTCCCTCGTCGTTAGGGTTGCAGGAGTGCTTTTTTTCTGTAGGGTCCGTTTTGAGCCTATAGGAGGTGTTTTTATTGGTTTTTTTCTTACCCGAATCCGTGCATTTTCTTATTAAATCTTCACCACAGGCCTGGGAAATAGACATTATGTTTGTGTTTTACAGATGCCGTATTCTCAGGGAGACCTTGCTTGGACATTCTTTTCTAAAGTCGCAACCCTACTTCTCTTTCAATGTACCTCGTTCTCTTTCATTCGCGCATTCCCCTTAGACTCATCATCATCATCCCCCCCTTTATTTTTATTTTTGATAGAGATAGTGTCGCCCTATGTTAACCAGGCTGGTCTCGAACTCCTGGCCTAAAGTGATCCTTCTGCCTTTGCCTCCCAACGTGCTCAGTTACAGGTGTGAGCCACAGCGTCCAGCCCATTAAGTAATTTTCTGAGTCCCTACTCTCCACCCCAGAATGTAAGTGTAAAGTTCACGGGGGCAGCGGAACATATTATATTCAATGAATATTTGCTGAATAAACGAGGGCACTGAACTTTAGTTAAGTGTCTGGCCCAACACAGTAAGTGGCAGAGCTGGAATTTGACCCCAACATAGTTCTAAATCCAGAGACTTTACCACCTCGCCCGCTGCCTAACCTCATTAAGCCTTGACTTGTAGTGGGATTGGTAGAATCTACCTCACGACGGATGTGCAATGCAAAGAAGACTTGGAAAGCATTCTGTGAATTCTAGATGGTTATATCCACACTTAAGAGATCCCAAAGGGGAGTGTCTTCATTTAGTTAAAAAAAATTAACTGGCTACCTCTCTCTTTCCCTCATGCAACTTCCAGTTTAGTTAGGAAGACAGATATTTAGCACACAACCACACAGAGAATTATACAATTAAAAATTGTGTTAGATGCTATAAAGAAAAACAATAACAACAGAGAACTGAGGTTAAGCATCACGGAGGCATATTGCCCCAGGCCAATGGATTTCTTTTACAGAAATCTGAACCTGGAAACTGGTAGAATGTAGGACATGAAAAGAACTTGGAAGAAGAAAGCTTCTCTTTAGACAAGGTTAGAGCCCTGACTCATAACTTCTCTCAGAGGATTTTCCTCGTGAGTTCATGCTAATAATGGTGGGTTCCTGAGGACTTTAAAGGAGGTAGTGAGGCACAGTGACAAGGCTTCCCAGTCTTGCTGCCTATGACATCACCCCTTTGAGCTTCAGTGTCTGCATCTAGAAAGTGAAAGTAATGAGAATTGACCCCTGAGTTGTCAGAGAATTGAACGAGATAATGCATGTAACCAATGTCATACATTGTAAGTGATCTATGTGGTAACTATTAATATTATTCTTCTGGGAAATACATCTTAGATAGGTGGGTTTGGAATAGGTCCTCATAATCATGTAGTCTAATAGTCTGCAGATTCTTGAAATGCCTAGCTTTATCTTCTTTCTTCAGCTGCCCATCATTCCATTCAAGCTGTCTTCAGTAAAATAATGTTATATGTAAATTATGTCACAGGCATTCTAATCTTTCTTCTCCTGCTTCAGAATTTTTGCTGTTCTCTCTTTCTCAGTGTTCTTCCTTGAGAACTGTATGTGGCAGGCCTCTGCATACTACTGACTCCTCAGCCTGGGAGTGATCCCTCAGAGCAGCATCTGGAATTACTCATCTTCACAGCGCTTGTCTTTCCTTCTGTAGTTCTGGTCACACCTGTAATTTGTTCTTTCATTTTTTTTCTGTTGCTGTCTGTCTCTTTCTTAACTCTGAACTCCATGAAACCAGGACAATATCTAGTTCACCCCTTTGTCCCTGGTGCCAGAACAGCGCCAGGAACAGAGCAGTGTCCTCAAATATTTGTTGAGTGGATGTGGAGCAGCCATGTTGAGCAAGTAACAGATAAACATATTTGTCAAAAAGAGTTAAAGGAGGAAGAAAAACGATAAAAACATGAAAAAACAGATGTTTTCTCCACTTAATTGCTTTACATACATTTATACACTTTTAAGATAGTAGACCATTCAGAATTAAATATAATAATTTCTCCCACCAAATTCTCTTAACCCTTGACCTTTTGATGGCTGACTCACAGTACCTTGCATTCTGGTGACTTCCTTTTTTTTGTTTTGAGTTGGAGTCTCACTCTGTCGACCAGACTGGAGTGCAGTGGCCGCTCCCGGCCACCACAGCCTCGACCTGCTGGGTTCCAGTGATCCTTCCGTCTCAGCCTTCCAAGTAGCTGGAATTACAGGCATGCGCTACCACGCCCGGTTGATTTTTTTTTTTTTTAATTGTAGAGATGAGTTCTCGCCAAATTACCCAGGCGGATCTCGAACCCACAGGCTCAGGCAATCCATTCACCTCAACCTACCAAAGGCGTGGGATTACAGGCTGAGCCACTGAGCCCGACTATCTAGTGACTTCTTAACACTTCTTATCTCCTTAAACTTCTTCCATCAAGTTTGCAGGACATCCAGTTAAATTTGTGTCAGATCAACAGCAAATAATAATATTTCATGGGATCTCATATTTATTGTGGGTATCCTATATTTTTAATTGCTAAATATGGAAAACTTACCTTCAGAGCAAACTCTGAAACTCAGTCACCTCTGAGTTCTTCTTCCCCCAGGTTCTAGTATTGTGTGTGCTTTGCATACAATAGGTGCTCAATAAATACTTGTGTAATAAATACTTGAGTGATCATAAACTGCAGTACTTATTTGTGCATATCCAGGTCACTACACTTCAGGTGATACACTTATATTTATAATTTTTCCATGGAAATATTTAAAAAAGCAAAAATGAATTTTTGGGAGGTACCACTAATTAATATTGTGGCAAAATATGTGCATAATATAATGTTTATCATTTTAACAATTTATAAACATACAATTAATAAATTAACAAACTACATATCCCTTACCGTTCTCTATATCCCCAGTTTTTTCATTATCCCCATGAAAAACTCTGTACCCATTAAACAATAATTCTCTCTTCATCGCTACCCCTGACCTCTGGTGACCTCTATTCTACTTTGTCTCTATGAATTTGACTATCTCGTATAAGTAGAATCATATAATATTTATTCTTCTGTGTCTGGTTTATTTCATTAAACATATTGTTTCCATGGCCCATTCGTGTTGTTGTGTATATCAAAGTTTCATTTCTTTTTGTGAATGAATAATATTTTGTTACATGTACATACATATTTTATTTATCCAATCATCTGCTGATGGACACTTGGGTTGTTTCTACCTTTTGGCTATTGTGACTAATACTGCTATGTACATTGCTATATAAATATCTGTTTGAGCCCATTTTCAGTTCTTTTCGATATATACCTAGGACTGGAAATGCTAGGTCATATATTAGTTCTGTGTTTAACCTTTTGAGAAGCCACCAAACTGATTTTCATAGCAGCTGCACCAATTTACACTCCCACCAGCAATGCATGAGTGTCCCAATTTCTCCACATCCTTGCCAGCAAGTTATTTTCCATTAAAAAATTATAGGCATCCTAATGGGTGTGATCTCATTGTGGTTTTGATTTGCACTGGGAGGCATAAATTTTAACTTAGGAATGAACTGATTTGTTGCTATGGTTTAAGAAAGCACTTTAGCAGTCTTTTTGGTTATGAAGGGAAAGCCCAGACTACAGTTGGAAATAGAGAGTTGATGACAAAAAAGCTACATTTCCCAGCATATTAAAATCCTTTTAATTCTGTTTTTTCATCAGCTACCTGACAAACATATGGTGGGAACCTTGAGCTGGGAGGATGAAACCAGAGGTGGGAGAAGGGACTGGGTTGGGAGGAAGCTTCATGGTATCAGAAGACTCTTGAGATGGACAGTCAGTGATACTGGTATTTGGGTTTCTGTGGCTTCCTGTACTGTATTGTGATTACCTGATACTTCAGTAAAAGATTATGTACAACACCTTAAATTAAATTGGGGGATAAAGGAGGAGTCTTGTCCCTGTGTTTGGGGTGACTCAGACTACAGACAAAACTGCAGCTTTAGGAATCTACAGATAACCACCAATGGTGATAGGAAAAGATATGGGAGACATTCTGAGCAAGCAAACAGCAGGAAAAATTTGGAGATGGTGAAGAGAGCTCCAGGCATTCCATGCTGATGACACCAGCTGCTTTTGGATGCTGAGACTTGTTCCCTCTTCTTCCAGTGTTAGCTGGGGACCAGGGTGAGATCCATCCCTCTCTCCCAGCCTGCAGGGTCCTCATGCCTTGAGCTCTAGAAGTTTGCACATAATCCAGACCTGGTCAATCAGCATCTTCTCTCCCTCTGGCTGCATCAGTTGGTTCAGGACCAAGCATGTGACCTGAACTGGACCAGTGAGAGTTATATTCAGCTTTTTTTCCAGCAGCTCTTGAGGGAGATGCTGTTTTGTTTTTCTCTGAGTTTTTAAGAACCACCTTTGCCATGTGTTGGGCAGAAACTGTGTGTTGAGGAAACTGACCCAGAAGACAGAAGGTCCAAGAGGATCAGAGAGATGGAAATGGTACAAAGTCTGTTGACACTGAGCATCCAGCTCCATATTCCTCAGCTAGGTTTTGCAGTCACTTAAGTCAATCAGTTTCATTTTTTTGCTTTATTTTGTGTGTTCAGTTGGGTGGCTGTGATTTTTTTTTTTTTTTTTTTTTTGAGTTGGAGTCTCACTCTATCGCCCAGACTGGAGTACAGTGGCCACTCCCGGCCACCGCAGCCTTGACCTCCTGGGCTCTGGTGATCCTTCTGTCTCAGCCTTCCGAGTAGCCGGAATTACAGGCGCGCGCCACCACGCCCAGCTAATTTTTTGATTTATTGTAGAGATGAGGTCTTGCTTTTAGCCCCAAAATATCCTGACATGATGGACCTGTAGAAGAACAAGAAGCACCCCAACTATTTCAGCAAAAGGAAAGGCTGTCCTAATTGTTATTCAGTCTCTTCAGCTGAAGAAGGACACAACCATCTTTACTCTCCCTCCTCCCTCTCACACCTTAATTGACTTGGGTGCATTTAGGTATTCCTTCTATCACTACGTTGAAATTAGACAGCCCTTTGTATCCTTTTAAACAAATTTTCTTACTTGGGCATTTGAGGTCACACTGCCAAAATTAAAAACCCCCAGCAGAAGTAGAGCATCAAATGATGACAGGGGATTATCTTCTTAAGAAGTTCTATCTTTAAAATACAGCTGCAAAACATGGATATTTCTCCCTATATTTAGAGCAGAAAAGCAGCTATCCTCCTCTATACGATTTGCCTTCTTTGTTGGTAATCAAGAGTGTCTTTTCCATTTTTCTTAAACAGAATCATGTTTATGCTCCTCTAGCCTGAGACAGGGTAAAATTTAGTGTTATCGATATTCTAATTTAAAATGATCAAACTCAGCAAATTTTACTCTCTGCTAATGTACACTTTGAGCACTTCTAAAATGACTTATTTTGTTTGTTTGGTTGACACCAAACACCAAGTCACAACTCTATTCCAGAGAATTGTGCCCATGGTCAAAAAGCTTTCTTTGTAATTGAACCTCCTTTTCCACATAGGTGCGTACTACCATGCCCAGCTAATTTTTAAAAAACATTATTTATTGTACAGACGAGGTCTTACCGAGTTGACTGGGCTGGTCTCAAACTAGCTGGCTCAGGCAATCCACTTGCCTCAGCCTCCCAAAGGGCTGGGATTATAGGCTGAGCCACCAAGCCTATCTCTCTCTCTCTCTCTCTCTCTCTCTCTCTCTCTCTCTCTCTCCCCCGCCTCCCTCCCTCCCTCTCTCTCTCTTTCACCAAACTGCCCCTTCAAAGTCTGTGTTAAGATCAGGTACTAACTCTTATGACATACAAACCATTTGGGATCTGTCTGTAAACATTTACTTCCAATCAACAATAAACAGTTGAGAGTTCATTTCTTCCATTCTTTTTGTTTTAAATTTGTGTGGAAAGGTTCTTGTTCATGGACGGGGGCGAGAAGGGGGGTAGTATTTGAAGTAACTATTCCGATTTTTGCTTTTACTGGGTGTTGATATATCCTTAGGGGACGTGTCAGGTACTTGTCTTTGCCTTAAGACATTTTTGACTCCTCCACTGAACTGGTGAGAGAAGGACCCATCTAGTTCCAAACTGAAGGCCTTGGATAAGGCTGGGCATAGTGGCTCATGCCTGTTATCCCAGCACTTTGGGAGGCTGAGGCAGGGGGATTGCTGGAGCCCAGGAGTTCAAGATCAGCCTGGGTAACATAGTGAGACCTTGTCCCTACAAAAAATAAAAAATAATTTGAGGGCTCTGGTGGTGCACTTGTAGTTTCAACTACTTGGGAAGCTGAGGCAGAAGGATGGCCTGAGCCCCAGGAGGTTGCAGTGAGATGTGATTGTGCCACTGGACTCCCACCTGGGTGACAGAGTGAGACCCTCAACTTAAAAAAATAAAACAAACAAATACAACACAAAAAGGAGTTAAATAAGATGCTTGCTGTATACCAGGTATTGGCACGCAATTGCATCCCCCCTAGATGATGTGTCTTGAAGTCAGTTTTTCTCTGCACATTCTAAGGTCTGGAAAGCTGCCATGACCTTATCATTTTCGCCACCACACACTTCTAACTTTTCTTTTTTTTTTGAGTTGGAGTCTCACTCTGTCACCCAGACTGGAGTGCAGTGGCCGCTCCCAGCCACCGCAGCCTCAACCTGCTGGGCCCTGGCGATCCTTCTGCCTCAGTCTCCCATGTAGCTGGAACTACAGGTGCTACCACGCCCGGCTAATACTTTTCTTATGGCAAGTCTGCTTATTTTCTTCTTTCTCTACTCTGAACTGGTCTAAGCAAAAGTAGAGTGAGGTGGTTACAAGCATGGGATCCAGAGCCAGAATGCTTGGGTTCAAATTCTTATATTGCTGTTTTCTGACTACATGACTTAATGTCTCTGGGCCTCAGTTTCCCTTTCTTTTAAAAAAATTCCCTTCAGTTTCCCTTTCTATAAAATGGATGTGATAACAGAGCCAGCCTGGCAGGGCTATTGTGAGGGTAAAACAAGATGATGCTTGTGCATGGTTAGTGTTTATCAGCCCTGAAACTCATTGCTGTGTTAGCTATATATTTACCCTCCTTCAAGAGTGTGAGGTTTGTTGTAAGGGTGTGCAATTGTGTCTACATCTGTTCATTTGTATATGATGACGAAGACTGAAAGTGCCTTCTGTCTTATGTCTGCAGCCCTGGGCTTGATACAACTCCTCCAGGGATCCAGAACTTTGATGGAGTCAGTTCAAAGACAAAAAGATGCAGCCTTTTGGAGTGTCCTGGACATGTGGCAAGAGGGAAGGTCAGAGGTTAGAGAGGTGTAGTCATAGGGTCTCGCCTTTTCTCTGCCTCCCTCTTTCAGCTCAGGCACCCGGGTTTATCCTTTTCCACTAGGGCGGTGTTGGTCAGACCTACTCAGGCTTTGAGCCCTGTTTTTTGCTCTGAAGTTAAATTAAATTTTAGAGTTGTGGGGGTATACGTGAGGATGTGCTACATAAGTTAAATTGTGTGGAGGTAAGGTTTGGGCTCCTAGCGAGACTTCTCTCTCCCTGGTAGTGGATATGGTGTCCGATGGGTGGTTGTGTGTCCCGTATCTTCCCCTCTCCCTCCCCACATTAGCAGTGTGCAGTGTTGGTTCTTCCCATTTTTGTGCTCATTTGCCCAAAGTTTAGGGCCCACTTATGAGTGACAACATGCAATATTCAGTTTTTTTTGGTTTCTGTGATAGTTCACTTAGAATAATGGTCTCCAGCTGTGTCATGTTGCTACAAAGGACATGATTTTGTTCTTCTTTATGGCTGTGTAGTATTCCATCATGTATGTGTACCACATTTTCTTTATACAGTACACTTTCAATGGGCATCTGGGTTGGTTCCATGTTTTTGCTGTTGTGAATAGCTGAGACCAATAGATGTTGGCTTCTTTGAGCTCAGGCACACTTCAGGTGCTAGGGGTTAAGGACATAAAATAGATTAAAATAGGTAAGAAACTGACTATTGGAATTTACTCATGTGGGAAACTCTCAGGTTAATGTCTTTTCAATTTTTAAATTCTTTCTCTACTCTGGTATCAAGACAATGATCAATTGCAAATCTGTATTTTAGCCAGTATTTTTGAATGTTGAGATAAATCAAGAGCTAGGTTGCCCATAAGTCATCAAGTCATATTTTTAAACCTATTCACTCCTCCTCCAAAAAGTGCATAGATAACAAAATGAATGAAATGACCATTTCCAGCATTATTTTCTACAAACCCAATGTAAACAGTTACTCTTTCTTGCTGAATGGACAGTTGGCTGTTGGTAAACCCACACTCTACCTCTGTGGAGTCACATGGTAGAAAAAGAGTGAGACGGAAGATTAGAGTTCTGGGTTCTAATGCTGACACTGTTGTACTGCCCTCACCCTGAAAAGAGCTGCCCTAATTTATTGGCTTCATAGCATTTACTACCACCAGGAATTGTCTTGTCCGTCTGTTTGCTTTATGATATGACTCTTTCAAAGAGAATATCAGCTCCAAAGAGAGGGCCTTGGGTGTTGTTTTCAGCACTGAATCCCCAACACCAAGTTGAGTGCGTGGTGCACAGCAAGCACTTGATAAATATTTGTGGGATGCAGGAATGAAGGCATCCAAGCCTTCCCTTTCCTAGGCTAGTGGCCTTGCCACAGTCATATCACCACTTCCTCTGCTCCTTTTACTCTATTTGTTCTAAGTAGTTTTTCCAAATCACTTCATGGGTACTCAGTGGTCAGCTTATTTCTATTTTCTGTTTCAGATTGAAGAGACCTAAATCTGAAAGGGCTTATGGAGGAACAAAGTTTGCTTGATATTGTGAGGGAGCCTGGAAAACTTCTCTGCTGAGGAGACTTAACAACAGAATCCCTGTTCATCTTTATGCATAAAATATTCACTTAAAGGAGCATTTCTGGATCATCATGTAGCTAACATTCATGGTTTAATATGTTAACATCTACTGGAAGACTTATGTGCCTAGGACCAGCTGCTTTAATGAGAGCATTTGGCACTAAACTTTTCTTTTGACCCTTTGGATGTGATTTAGAGCTATATTTCCTCCCTAGATACAAACATCTGTACAGAAAAGTTTCAGCTGAAAGCAACGTCCTGCAAAAAAGGGGAATACTATATACCTTATGTTTAAAGAAGAACTGACACCAATCCTACTCAAATTCTTCCCAAAAAATGCAAGAGGAAGGAACAGTTCTAAATTCATTTTAAGAGGTGAGAATTGCCCTGATACCAAAGCCAGACAAGGACACTACAAGGAAATAGAACTTCAGGGGAATATCCCTGGTGAACATAAAAGTCCTTAGAAAGCGACTAGCAAATTGAATTCAACAGCACATTTATTGATTTGTTTTGTTTTCTTTCTTTTTTCCCTCTTTTATTTATTTATTTAAATTATTTTTTTATTTTAATGCAAAGATGTGGGATACAACTCAGGGTTAGGTATACAAACGTTGATCATGCAGGTACCCCTGTTAATGAGGTATGCCCCTCCCTGCCCTAGCAGTTTCCCTCAACTGCTGATTCCGCTCCCCGTCAACAGTTTCCCATTACTGCCAATCACTTTCTTATAGCATTATAATTGTTCAAGTTCCCCTTATGAGTGAGAATATATGGAACTCTGTTCTTTGTTTCTGTGATAAATCACTGACTATGATCGACTCCAAATCCCATCCAATTTGCTGCAAAGTTCATATATGTGTCCTTCTTTATGGCTGCATAATATTCCATTGTGTATATGTAACACATTTTTTTATCCAGCCCAGCTTCGATGGGCAACATGGTTGGTTCCATGTTTTTGCTATTGTGAATAGAGCTGCAATAGGCGTTTGTGTGCAGGTATTTTCTTTGTAGAATAATTTGAGTTCCTCCGGTATATTCCCAATAGTTCATTGCTGGGTCATATGGAAGGTCAATTTCTAGTTCTTTCAGAAATCTCCAGACTGTTTTCCAGAGAGGTTGTACAAGTTTGTATTCCCACCAACACTGTAGAAGCATTCCTTTTTCTCTACATCCTTGCCAGCATCTGTTGTTGTTTGTTTTATTAATGATGGTCATTCTTACAGGGGTTAGGTGGTATTTCAATGTGCTTTGATTTGCATTTCTCTGATGATGAGTGAGGCTGAGCACTTTTTCATGTGTCTGTTGGCTGCCTGTATATCTTCTTTTGAAAAGTGTCTATTCATGTCTTTTGCCCACTCTTTAAAGGGGCTGTTTGTTTGTTTCCCTTCAGTGCATTTTAGTTCCTTTTAGATCTTAGATGTTAGGCCTTTGTCAGATATACAGTTGGCAAATATTTTTTCCCATTCTGTGGGCTGTCTCACTGCTCCCTTAATGGTTTCTTTTGCTTTGCAGAAGCTTGTTAATTTGATGAGGTCCCACTTGTCTATCTTATTTCTTAAGGTATTGGCCTTTAGGGTTCTGGATAGGAATTGGCTGCCAGTTCCAATTTCCATAAGGGTGTCTCCTATGTTTTCTAAGATTCTTATAGTTTGAGGTTTTACGTTTAGATCTTTGATCCATTTAGAGTTATTTTTGTGTATGGTGATAGGTAGGAGTCCTGTTTCAGTCTTCTGCATATGGTCAGCCAGTTTTCCCAGCACCATTTACTGATTAGGTTTTCCTCTCCCCAGTACTGGTTGTTGGAGGCTTTGTCAAAGATGAGTTGGTTGAGGAATTGAGGCTTTGCTTCTGGAATCTCTCTCCTGTTCCATTGGTCTATGTGCCTATTTTTATACCAATACCAGGCTGTTTTGATTACTGTAGCTTTATAGTAGAGTTTGAAGTCTGGAAGTGTGATACCTCTTGCTTTATTTCTCTTGCTAAGGATTGTTTTGGCTATTTGTGGTCATTTATGTTTCCATATGAATTTCTGTATTGTTATTTCTAGGTCTGAGAAGAATGATGTTGGTAACTTAATGGGTATTGTGTTGAATTTGTAGATTCCCTTTGGTAGGATGGACATCTTAACAATGTTGATTCTTCCTACCCATGAAAATGGTATATTTTTCCATTTGTTTGTGTCTTCTTGGATTTCTTTGAGCAGTGTTTTGTAATTCTCATTGTAAAGGTCTTTCACTTCTCTGGTTAGGAAGATGTTGAAGTATTTCATTTTTTTTGTGGCTGTTGTGAATAGGATTGTGCTTTTTATTTGGGTCTCTGCCTGCTTGTTTTTGTTATATAGGAATGCAACTGACTTTTGCACGTTTATTTTGTACCCTGAGACTTTGCCAAAGTCCTTTATCAGTGTCAGCAGGTTTTTGACAGATTCTCTTGGATTTTCAAGGTATAGGATCATATCATCAGCAAAGAGGGATAGCTTGATTTCCTCTTTTCCTATTTGGATACCCCTGATTTCCTTCTCTTGTCTAATTGTCTGAGCTAGGACTTCCAACACAATATTGAACAAGAGGAATGAGAGTAGGTAGCCTTGTCTTGTTCCAGTTTTCAGGGGAAATGTCTCTAGTTTCTGTCCATTTAGCAATTTGTTAGCTGTGGGTTTGTTGTAGATGGTGCTTACTATTTTGAATATGTTCCTTCTATGACTAGGTTCAACAGCACATTTAAAAGATCATAAATCATGATCAAGTGGGATCTAACCTTGGGATGCAAGGTTGGTTCAACATATGCAAATTGATAAGTGTGATACACCACACTAACAGAATGAAGGATAAAATGATATTCTCATCTCAATAGATGCAGAAAGCATTTGTCAAAATTCAGCATCCTTCCATGATATAAACTGTCAACAAATTAGGTATATAAGGAATATACCTCCACACAATAGAGGCCACAGATGATATGCCCACAGCTAGCATCATACTAAGTGGTGAAAAGTTGAAAGCTTTTAGTCTAAGACAAGAACAAGACAAGGATGCCCTCTCTTGCCACTTCTATTCAGCATAGTACTGAAAGTCCTAGAAATTAGGCAAGAAAAAGAAATAAAAGACATGCAAATAAGAAAAGAAGTTAAATTGACTCTGTCTGCAGACAATATGATCATATATAAAGAAAAATCTTAAATACTCCATGGTCAGAACTGATAAATGAATTCAGTAAACTTGCAGGGTACAAAATCAGCATAAAAAACTAGTAGCATTTCTATATACTAACAGTGAACTATCAAGAAATCAAGAAAAACAATCTTATTTACAATAGCCACCAAAACCAACAACAACAACAACAAAACAAACAAACAAAACCCCTTAGGCATAAATTTAACCAACGTAGTGAAAGATCTGTACACTGAAAACTATAATACATTGATAAAAAAATTGAAGAAGGCACAAATAGATGGAAAGATATCTTGTGTTCACGGATTTTAAAAGTTAATATTATTAAAACATCTATACTACCCAAAGTGATTACAGATTCAAAGCAATTTCTATCAAAATTTCTATATAATTTTCCACAGAAACAGAAGAAACAAACTTCAAATTTGTGTAGAACTACAAAAGTAGTTCCTGAATAGTCAAAGCAAACTTGAGCAAAAAGAATAAAGTTGGAGACGTTACACAGCCCAGAAATAAACCCACACATTTATGGTCAATTGATTTTCCACAAAGATGCCAAGAACATATTAATACAATGGGGAAAGTACAGTCTCTTCAGTGACTCGCCTTTTAATTTGTGTTTTAATTTGGAACTTTATTTAGATTTTCTTTTTTTCTTTTTTCCTTTTTTTTTTGAGTTGGAGTCTCACTCTGTCACCCAGACTGGAGTGCAGTGGCTGCTCCCGGCCACCGCAGCCTCCACCTGCTGCGCTCCAGCGACCCCTCCGCCTCGGCCTTCCTAGTAGCTGAAATTACAGGCATTCGCTACCATGCCCAGCTGATTTTTGATTTGCTGTAGAGATGAGGTCTCGCCAAGTTGCCCAGGTGGGTCTCAAACCTGCAGGCTCAGACAATTTACTCACCTCAGCTTCTCAAAGTGCGGGATTACAGGCTGAGCCACCGAGCCTGGCTATTTAGATTTTCATCAGGCATCACCTGTAATAAAACACATCTAGATTCTTTTAAGTGTTTAGTTGGTTGGAAAAAAAAGTTATTGTATAACTGTAAGATAAATGCTGATTTTCCCTTTAAGGGTTCTTTGGAATAGTTTTTCTAATTAGTAGATCACCTGCATTTCTATTTTTAAACTCCCCAAATTTTTACTGTGAGATTTTGGAGAGCAGATCAAGGTTATTTTGTTTGCTTGTTTGTATGTATGATGTTAAAGATTGTCTTGTGGCAACTTTTTTTTCTCAAACTACAGATAGTTTTCTTTAATTTCAGGTTATTGCCCAGCTAAAAGTGCAGTGAAAACATTTGTTTGAGAAGTCTTAGTCTCTAAATTTATGCATGAGCTTTATTAGACAATTAAAGGGAGAACTAAGTAAACTGATCCATGTTTCCTGTAAAATATGACTATCATATGTCATGTGAAATATAATTTCACAGGAAGTTAATGGAATAAGCACAACAAAAGATTGTTTGGATCACTTGAATCTCAAAGGCTGTGGTGAAATAATTTAATGTAATTAGCTATCTTTTAGGTCAAATTTTACATAGTGTGTCCTTTATACGTTCTCATTCTTTTTTTTTTTTTTTTTGATTCAGAGTCTCACTCTGAAACCCAGGCTAGAGTGCAGGGACATGATCATGGCTACTGCAACCTTGATCTCCTGGGTTCAGGCAATTCTTCTGCCTCAGTCTTCCAAGTAGCTGGCACTACAGGTGCATTCCACTACACCTTTTTAATCTTTTTTATTTATTGTAGAGATGAGATCTGCCGAGTTGCCCCAGCTGGTCTTGAACCCCTGAACTCCAGCAATTCTTTTTCCTCTGTTTCCCAAAGTGCTGGGATTACAGGCATGAACCAACACTCTTGGTTCATTGCTATTATTGATTATGTCATTATTGCCATAATCTCTTTTAAAAGAGGGCAAAGCCTTGTAGTAAGAAAAACTGGATAGGCTATAGAAGAGGGAAGGAAGGAAACCTAGATATCAATGTTCTTTTTGTGTATCTTTTGAATGTCCTAGAAGTGTGTTAGTTTTGCTTTTACTATGAAATTTTTAAAAAAACGAAACCCTCAAAATAATGGCATAAAACAGTCATTTTATTTTTCTCATGCTTCACAGGGATAGGAGTTCAGACAAGAGGCAATATGTAGACAGCTCATTTCTGCTTCTTGATGTCCAGAGACTGAATATTAAACTTACTGGCTGGAGTTGAATTGACAGCCAGAGTTCAGACTCATCTGGAGGCCACTTCACTCACAGGTCCACAGGGTTTGGCGGCAGGAACTGCATGAGACCTCCTATGTGGCCTGAGCTTCCTGACAGCAGAGAAGTCCCAGAGCATTCAGAGCTCTGACTTGGTGGCCAAAGGGTCCACAAGTGAGTGACTGAGTGAATCAGGCAGAAGCTCATGGGATTTTCATAACCTAGAAGTTACACAGCATCACTTCCATGGAAGCTGTCAGTGATAAGCGAGCACTAATGTCAGATCTTCTTAACAGGGAGGGTAGGCATAGGCCTTACCTCTCAATGGGAAATGTATTAGTCAGGGTTCATATAAAAGAGGGGGCCAAAAAATGCATGCACATTTTTAAAAAGAAAAAACCATTGTATTAAAATAGTAATGCTATGACCGAAGTGTGAGAAGGAGTCACGCCAGCACGCCTAGTTCAAATTAAGAGTCCTTTATTTAGTGCGCAGTCAAGAGAAGGCGCTCTTCAAGAAGCTCTTGACCCCAAGCAAACTAGGAAAAGGCTTATAAAGGCAAAAACCACAAGTGGGCTACATAGCAGGGAGATGAGGGAACAAGGAACTAAAAACAAAAGGAAACAAAATATAGCAATAAAATATGGGAATGTGGCAAGGGGAATTTTGCAAAGAACAGTTTCTTGGTTCAACATCTGATTTCAGCTAACAAAGCATACAATTACACGGAACTTTTAGCTAGGGAGTTTTCAAATGGTCAGCTTGAACAGCTCAGGGAACAAGGCTGTGGGTCTGTGGTTATGGGACCATTACAACAATCACACATACACACTGGGGTGGGGGGTCATTTTTAGGTCAGGCACACAGCTAAGATGGAGAATTTTAACAAAATGGAGTTACTTATGTCAAGCAAGCGATTGCAATTATTTTACATATTTCATTAGCTATTTCAGTAATACTCAATATACACTGATAACAGAACTTCATCCTTTGAATGAATGTCACATTGCTACAATAATTCAATTCAACTTCAAAAAAGTAATACATAGATATTACTCTTAAAATGTGTATACCCTTGGTATATATGAAAGGGATGACCATAAAGGCAAAAGAAACCAGTAGCATGGCTCAGTCCATGTCCAAAAAGTCTCAAAACCAAGGAAGCCAACAGTACAGGCCCCAGTCTGGGGCCCAAAGCCTGAGAACCCCTGGTAACCACAGGTGCAAGCCCCAGAGTACAGAGGCTGAAAAACCTGGAATTTGGTGGTCAAGGGCAGTAGTACAAAAGACGTTGGGGCCAGGCTTGGTGGCTCAGCCTGTAATCCCAGCACTTTGGAGGCCAAGGTGAGTGCATTGCCTGAGCCCGTGGGTTCAAGACCCGCCTGGGCAACTTGGAGAGACCTCGTCTCTACAATACATCAAAAATTAGCCAGGCATGGTAGTGCGCGCCTGTAGTTCCGACTACTTGGAGGGCTGAGGTGGAAGGATCACAGAAGCCCAGGAGGTCAACACTGGAGTGACCATGAGTGTGTCACAGCACTCCAGCCTGGGTGACAGAGTGAGACTCCAATTCTAAAAAAAAAAAGAAAAAGAAAAAGAATAAGAAAAAAGATGTCCTGCTCTGGAGGAGGTAGAAAGAGCATGAAAAAGAAAGTTAATCAAGATGAATGTCCTCCTTATCTGCCTGCTTGTTTTAGCTCAGTGCATGGACTCTGGAACCAGACTGCCTGGGTTCACACCCTGCCCCAGTAACTTACAAGCTAGAGACCTAAGACAGGGGGTTCATCCTCAGCATGCCTCAGCTCCCCTATCTGCAAAACAGGGGCAAGAACAGTAATCTGCCCATTAGAGTTGCTGTGAGTATAAAATAGAGATTAATATATGTGAGGATCTCAGAACAGTGCCCAGCATATAGACAGTCCCGTGTTCTGATTAGTATCGTCATCTTCATTATGTGACAAGAGGGGGCAGAGCCCAGAGAGTCCCTCAAGAGCCCAGTAAATGCCGGGCACAGTGGCTCAAGTCTGTAATCCCAGCACTTTGGAAGGCTGAGGCGAGAGGATTGCCTGAGTCCAGGGATTTGAGACAAGCTTGGGCAAGTTGGTGAGACCTTTTCTCTACAATAAATTAAAAAATTAGCTGGGTGTGGTGGTGTGCACCTGTAGTTCCAGCTACTTGGAATGCTGAGGTGGAAGGATCGCCTGGTCCAGCAGGCCAAGGCTGTGGTAGCCGTGAGCATGTCACTGCCTTCCAACCTAGACGACAGAGTGAGACTTCAATTCAAAAAAATAAAAAGAGCCCAGTAAATGCACTTCAGCCAGAGACCACCAGGAACATGCCTACCCTCGAGCAAGTTGGGTTTATTACTCATTACATTGAAGAAGAACATATACCATGAAGTACCATGGAGTATCTTGGAAACAGAGTGTTAAAAAGTTACCTGCCCCAGTAGGTAGTTATTGGATTGTGCTTTAGTTGTGTAATTTGGGTGAGATTCGAAAGACACTCTAGATTGATTGCTGTACGCAGGCAGGGGAAATCCTACAAATGGTTACCTCAACACATTTTATCTAGGAAGAGGGCAGGGAAGAGCAAGGATAGAGTTGTATGTAGTTGGTAAAAAAGGAATGGCCACTCATTTCTGCCAAGAGAGGGATGCTTGGCAATGAAAAAAAAATTTTTGTAACGTTATCATCATCTCAGAGTGATTGTCTTAGTCAGCTCAGGGGACTATAACAAAAACCATAGAGGGGGTGTCTTAAATAACAGAAATTTATTTCTCATAGTTCTGGAGACTGGGAAGTCCTTGATCAAGGTGCTGAGAGTTTTGATTCCTGCTGAGGGCTTCTTCCTGGCTTGCATATGGCCACCTTCTTGTGTCTTCACATGGAGAAGAGAGAGAAAACTTGGATGCCTTTTCTCCTCTGCCTCCTCCTCCTCCACCTCCTTTTTCCCTCTCCTCCTCCTCCCTTTCCCCCTCCCCTTTCCCTTCTCCTCCTTCTCCTTACCCTCCCCACTCTTTCTTCAAGGGCACTAAACTCATCATGGGGGTTTCACCCTCATGACCTCATCTACATCTAATTACCTCTCCAAACTCCAACCTCCAAATACCATCATTTGGGGAATCAGGACTTTATCATGTAAATTTGGGGAAAACACATTCAGTCCATAATGTGACTGCATTTGATGCTGATTTTCTGTGAGGTTGCTTATGCTCTTGAGGACAACATGGACCATTTTTTTAATCACCAGACACATTTCTGGATATTAGAGACTTCTGCTCTTTCTCAGGCCTTATCATTCAGACTTATTCATTCAACAGTCATTTAATGAGCAACTCTCAGATGCCAAGCCTCACAGCAGGCACTAGGAATACAGTCATGCACAAATGGTGCCCCTCAGGTTCCTCCAGCCCAGAAGGGAAGCAGGGAAAGAAGGGGTAATGGAAAAGAGGAGGGACGGAGGCTGCTGTATGAAGACTGGAGAGGGCTCCTGGAACAAGGTAGGAGCAGCCACATGGAGTGGAAAGGCATCAGCTAGTGAGGAAATAGGGACAGCCCAGGACGCACCTAACAGAAGAAGAAGAAGAAGACATAAAGCTGCAGAGTTGGGCGAGGGCTAGAACTCTAGGCTACTTTAAGATAAAAGCGGCATGACTCAAACCTGTAATCCCAGCACTTTGGAATACCGAGGTGAGGGAATTGTCTGAGCCCACGGGTTCAAGAACAGCCTGGGCAATTTGGTGAGACCTCATCTCTACAATAAATAAAAAAATTAGCCGGGTGTGGTAGCTCGTGCCTGTGGTTCTGACTACTCGGAGAGCTGAGGTGGAAGGATTGCCTGAGCCCAGCAGATAGACCCTGGGGTGGCCATGAGTGTGCCACTGCACTTCAGCCTGGGCAATGGAGTGAGACTCCAACTCAAAAAAAAAAAAAAAAAAAAGATAAAAGCAACAGGGCAAATGTTTGATAATCTTTAGCAGAAACCATGCTACACATATTTAGGCCTTAAACATATGATCCAGGGGATATTACTGGTATGGCAACAGATCTACTGTATATTAAGAAAAAGGTAGGTGACTGATATAATACCCAATTAAACACACACACACACACACACACATACACACACACACACACACACACACACTCACACACACACACATATACAGGAGGTGCCAAAATGTGTATACATGTATATATTTTGAGTTGGAGTTTCACTCCATCACGCAGACTGGAGTGCCATGGCATACTCACCACCACCTCAGCATCGACCTGCTGGGTTCCAGCGATCCTTCCACCTCAGTCTTCCAGGTAGCCAGAACTACAGGTGTGCACTACTGCACCTGGCTAGTTTTTTATTTTATTTAGAGACAAGGTCTCACCAAGTTGCCCAGGCTGGTCTTGAGCCTGCGGGCTAGGCAATCTACTTGCCTTGGCCTCCCAAAGTCCTGGGATTACAGGCTGAGCCACTGAGCCTGGCCATGTATATACATTTTAAAAGATGCTATCTATGCATTACTTTTCAAAGCTGAATTTGATTACGGTAGCAATGTGTAGTATGATGTTTGCTCAACCGTGCTACCTCCATTTTCTTTGACTCTTGCCTGTCCCATGGTGATGCTAGCGTTCATTTGATTAGCACCATCTTTTGAGTGAACACCATACTTAAAATGTGTATACATTTTTTGGCACCCCCTCTATGTTCTATGAGGCTAAATAGATTAGAATAATGAGACCTCATTTGATGCTGATGTCCTCTTTAAAGTGCAGAAAGATCTATCAACCCAGGATACCAGATGCAGCAGAGATATCCTTAAGGATTGAAGGCAAAAAATAACAAAACCTGAGGAAGATGAAAGAAAACTACAACAATTAATCTCCACACAATACAGACAGCACAAAAAGATGTGATCAAAACTTTTCCAGGTTGAAGTGAGAGAAGCCTGGAACTTCAGGAATAAAAAAGGACAATCAAAATGGTAAATATCTGGGAAAATACCATAGCCTATTTTTTTCCTCTTAAATTTTTTAATGTGTGTGCCTTTTGAATAAAAATCATATGACTATCTTAGTAAATGGGTTTCAATTAATGTTGATGTCATGCATGTGACAACTATAACACAAAGAGTAGAGGGTAGAAGAATCTATATGGTTGCAAAGCTTCTATATTTTATTGGATAGAGCAAAAATTGCATTGAACAGTTACATAGACAAGGAAGACATTATTCAAGACTATTACAATGTGGAGGGAGAGGCCAGAACTCATCTGAGCTCAACTTCATTGAAACCTAAGGTGGGAGAGTTTTTAAAGGCTGAGATGAGAAGTAGAAAAGTATTGCAGGGCACTTTGGGGGAGGTTGATCAATGGGGTGTGCTCAGCACACTGAATTCTTCTGAGTCTGTCTTTCTCTGTGTTTGCTGACTGATGCCCACTAAAATTAGGCTCCTATCTCCTACCCTCACTATCTTCCTTATTCAAAGAGACAGCTCCCAGGTCTTTGAGAAAGACATTCTTGGATTGTAAAACTGGTAAAAGGCTTTTTACAAAATTTACATCTCACACAGGCAGAGAAGGGATTTACATTTAGAAGCTTTCTAAAGTAGATTATCTAAGAGTAGGGAAAGCAGGGACTTAGAGTCAAGTTGGGGAGAGTTGGTTACTTCCATTGGGAAAATATTAACCCTGATTAGGAGGTGAGAGAATTAAGATACATGTATGTCCAGAACAACAACCAAAAGTGATGACACACTCACAAAACAAAACCAAAAAACCTTGGATTACTGTAGCCCTAGATCTAAGACATAAGAATAAAGCGGCGAAAACATTCCCATACAGGTTTTTGTGGAAAATGTGTTATTTCTCTTGGTGAATTACCCAGGAGTGGGAGTGTGGGGTCACATGGAAAGAATGTCCCTCCCAGCTTGCCTGGCTGCCACGACAGCAGGATCTGGGTGGCACTGCACCTCTGTCCTTAAAAGTTCTCCCCTTCAAGCTTCCCAGGGCGAGGGCAGGCAGACTCACAGGTGCTGATGCCAATGCTGTCACTTGGTGCACCAGCTGCACCCCAGCAGTGCTCCCACTTTGGGGCAGGACCCTGGTCCTGAGCAATGTCCAATAGCTTTGGGGGCCTGACCAGGGACAGAGGGGCCACTGCCCTGCCAATAACCTCTTCGCCCTGGAGCCAAGAGCCTTCAACCCTCAGTGGGAGACTGGGAAGCTCCAAGGGCCCAGGGGGTGGATTGGCAACCTTCGAAGGTACCTGTTCCTCCCACATAGTTTGCATGGGCCTCTCCCTCCAGAGTGTTTTTTTTTTTTTTGAGTTGAAGTCTCACTCTGTCACCCAGGCTGGAGGATAGTGGCATGCTCACGTCGACCTACTAGGCTCTGGAGATCCTTCTGCCTCAGTCGTCCAAGTAGTTAGAACTAGAGGCGTACGCTACCATGCCCGGCTAATTTACTTATTTATTTTATTTATTGTAGAGACGAGGTCTGCCAAGTTGCCCGTCTTGAACCTTCAGGCTCAGGTAATCCACTCACCTTGGTCTCCCAAAGTGCTGGGATGACAGACTGAGCCACCGAGCCTGGCCTCCCTCCAGTCTTTTGTACACCATGCTTGTTACCAATAGGTGCCTTGGGCATGTCTGTGACTTGCAAATATGTTTTACGTGCCCGTGTTTGCACGCGTGACCATTTTTCCTCATGTCTCAAACCTATGATAGCAGGCAAAACAGTGTAGCTTCTCTTTTGGCCGAATTAGCAGTTAGAGGGGAAGGTGCAGAGCCCAGCTCTCTAATCCAAGGGACTGATCACACTACATTTCCCCTAGGGGCAGTTATCTGGCAGGCCCTGCCCTCACCTGTGCCCCTGGCACTGGAGAGTGAGGCCCTGCCAGAAAGGTTCTGGCCCCTGGAGCCCACTCACTTTGCCACAAGTTCCCTTGGCTGGCCAGAGTCATCCAGCTGCCCATGACCCTAGGCCAACTGGCAGTCTATCATGTGTCCAGTGACTGAAATGGTGATTTGTCAAAGCATCTCTAGGACCATATTCCAGACCTTGTGTTCCCTTATAGAGTCCTTACCTCAAACTGCAGGCATCATCTGCAGAGTAAGCCAGTGCTATCTGTTTGCAATTCCAATATAACCTGCAGCTCAGCCAGCGTGTGAAGAAAGTGATTCTCTGTTTGGCACAGGAGTGGGTAGACACCGCTCTATGGCCTACCACACCCAGGTGTGCTCAAGACTCCTGCACAGAGAAGAATGTGCTGATGAGCCCAGAATTGCAGAGTTCAGATGATCAGAGAAGGGGTCCCCAATGGCACTAGGGGTGCACAGTCTGCATTTAGGCCCTTGGGGTTCAGTGGAGGTCTCTCTTCCTTCGTGCCCAGGCCTGGGCCTCTGCAGAGAAACCTCTGTGCCAAGAGGTCTGAAGTCAGATCCAACAAGCAATCCCAGACCTTCTATATGAGCTTCTGCCACCAAGGAAATGCCTTCATGAGCTCATGCAGCTGCACTCAAGGGTTCTGGTGCTGAGGAGGAGGAGGGAGCTGGCCTCATCCACTCCTGGCTACCCCTCAGGTCCTCAAAGGAAGTGAGTCAGGAGGGTCCTCAGTCTCCTTTTTGGGCTTCAGAGGTTTCCCAGAGGAAGATCCTGTGTGAAAAGGCGGCAGAGGCAACACCAGGGCAGACACCTTGAGGAATAGCTCCCTGATGTCCGACAGTACTAGGTGCTGGAAATACATGTTTTCTCTGCAGCCATGCAGGCAAGGAAGCCTCTGACACGGCCACTCCCCACCCCAATAGGGTTCCCGAGTCACTGCTGAGGACCTAGACTTGGAGGAGAAGGTGGCACTCAGGAGCAACAGCAGTGTGTTACAGGGCGAGGCCACCTGGGGCTGCAGGCCTGGAAGCTTCCTGCGGTTTGCCCCCTCCTCTGGCAGAGCGGCCCCCACAGCAGGTGCCCCTCCAGTGCCCAGCATTGGTTCAGAGCAGGAGAGACTCAGGTGGCAGGACTCCCTGGGCCCAGTGGCCCTCTTGGAGTTTGCTGCGGTGGCCACCTCGATGCCACCTGTGTCTGGGGCAAGCCCAGGTCACCAGGCTCCCTCTTCTCATCCTCAGAGTCCCTTCCAGACACCTCACCCTCCCTGCCCTCGGCCTGTCCACCTTGCTGATGCCTGCTCCCTTCCATCATCAGGCAGAGATGCAGTTGACCTGTGCCCTAGGCCCCCAAGCCCGTGGGCCCCTGCTCCCTGTCCCAGGCACCAAGCATGGACTGCACTGAGAGAAGCCCAGTCCCTGCCTTGCCTGCTCCTGCAGCCGCTGCTGCCCTTCCTTCTTCATCTTGGATCCCACATTGGGGGCTCCCTCTGAACTGGGAGAATGGAGGCCCTTCATGTCTGGGCCTCAGCCCCAGCTGCCCAGGCATGGGTTCTGCCTTCCCCGCCTCTCCCAGCACCTCCAGAAAGGAGCCCCATCCTCAGTGTGTGGATTCTCCTGTCTCCTTGGCTGAGAGTCCCTCTCTCCACTGACCCTTGTGCCCTCTTTCCCAGGCCTCCCAACCACTTCATCTGCAGTCAGTTCCAGCCCCTCAGCCAGCACATCTGCTAGAGTCTGACTCTGATGTCACTCCCACAGAAGCCACTCCCCTTTCCCAGCTTCTTCTTGGGGGCCTCCCCATAGCTCCAATGGGAGCTTCTTCCCATAGGCCCTCCTGATGCCCCCACTGGCAACAAGGCCTCAACCTTGAATACCTCCTGCACTGAGGTTCTGAGGGCCCACCCCAACCTTGAAATTTCTGTTCATGCTGGACCCACCGCCTAGCCTTTATTGGGGGCCCCTGATAGGCAGCAGCACAGAGCCCCTACCCGTGACTTCTCTCTTCAGCATAGAGGCCTGCAGCTCTAGTCCTGCTTCAAACTTTGCTCCAGGCCCCCCGGTCTGGAATCGCACAACACACTCAGCTTTGGGGGATTCATTACACACAACTTCCATCTTGGGCGCCCACATCAGTGTCCAGCAGACCATCTGTATCCCCTCAGCCCATCCACTGGGATACAGATGGGCCTGTGGCTGTTGTCAATATCCTGCCCCCCACAGAGCAGCTCTGCTCCACATGGGGCAGCAGAAGACCCTCCCACTCGAGGCTGGAGGGTTCAGAGGCACCAATGGGCTTTGGGAGCAGAGAGGCAGCCCCAGTTCTGAGTTCTCCCTTTGGGTCACTCAGCCTCACATCTGAGCCCCACACCCCTCTATGGGGGAGCTTAGGCCTGAACAGCTGGAGACCCTGTCAGGTGACCCCCATGGTGATTGTGGGACTCAGCACTAAGAATGACTCTGAGTTTGGAGGCACATTTGCCCCCACTTTTAGTCACATTCCAGAGTATCTGCCCAAGAAGACACCCCTAATTTCAAGTTGGGGCCTAGCACCACTGCAAGCAAGGCTGCCTGTAGATGCAAGTCTGGGTCAGCCTCTGACTCTGGCAACCCTGCTTCTTACATGGGCACAGCAATGAGGACTCTTGCCTGTAGGGCCTCCTTGTCCTCTGTCCAGGGCTCTGCTGGACCCCAAACTGCTGGGACATCCACCAGGTCACCCTCACCAGGTTGGGATCTGCCCCCTTGAGCTCAAGAGGCAAAGTCCCTGAGATCATCGTCCATCTGGCTCACTGATCTCTTCCCAGTACCTGGCACTGGGCCTGGCATATAGTAGGTGCTTGATAAGTGCAGATCCTTGACTGCCGCCTAGGAACCTTGCTTAGGGCAAGTGACTGAGTCCATCTAGTACAATCCAGGAGCTGTGTGGTGTGCAAGGCAGGGCCCCGCGGGAGCCCCACACGACTCAGCCGGTGCTAAGGGCCATGGCGTTTTTTCCCTTCCCTGGGAGGAAACGTTCTTCGAGTCTGTCGGAAGTCTCTTGTTCTTCCAAGGCAGAGACTGGGGGAGTTTCGCCAGCAAAGGAGCAGCAGCCCTGTCCCGGCAGTGGCCCTTGTTCAGATGTCATGAAGCCAGCGCGGGCTTGCTAGGGGCCCTGGGCCCAGCACTGCACTCTTCCTACTCACCCCTCCTACGTGAGGCAGAACTTCCTTTTCGACCAGCTAGTAGTATTTTTTTCTGCCATTATTTTGATTGTGGTAAAATACACACAATATAAGATTGACCATCTTAACCACTTTTTAAGTGTACAATGTGCAGTTTCAGGGTATTAAGTCCACTCATATGATGATTGACCATCACCACCATCCATCTCCAGAACCTTTGTGTCTTGCAAACTGAAACTCTGTGCACGATAAACCATAACTCCTTTCCCCCAGCTCCATTAATCAGCATGCTTTTCCATTTCATTTTTCTATCTTTTATCTTTTAGAGACAGAGTCTCACTCTGTTGCCCAGGTTGGAGGGCAGGGATGTGACTGTGGCTCACTGCAGCCTCGAGCTCCTGGGCTCAAGCAGTCTTCCTGCCTCAGCCTCCTGAGTAGCAGGGACTGTAGCTGGGTAGTCTGCCAAGCACGGGTTCAAGTATATATATGACGGGGGAATCCATTGGCATCAGGGCACCAGCTAGCATTGTTGTGAGAGGCTGCATTGTGGAAGAAACGTTCCCAATGGTGGCAAACAGATGACTGGTTCTTCCCCTGGGAAAACGCAACTGCTCTCATCTCGCTGAGTGTTCAGCAGTTTTTGACCAAAAACAGCATGACCCCGGTGCCCTGTCCTCTCTATTCGCTCCAACCCACCGTTTTATTTCTCCAGATGGAAAGGTCCTCACAGGGAAATGTTTTGCCCACGTGGAAGAAGTGAAACCAAAAATGGCAGAAGCATTAAAAGGCCTCAAAATTGATGAGTTCAAAAACTGTTTTGAGCAGTAGAAAAAGCATCTCGGTAGGTGTATTGCAGCAAATGCAGAGGACTTGGAAGGAGACTGAAGTTTAAATGTATAAGAGTAAATATATACTTTTTTTTTTTTGAGTTGGAGTCTCACTCTCTCACTCAGACTGGAGTACAGTGGCCGTTCCCGGGCCACTGCATCCTCGACTGCTGGACTCTGGCGATCCTTCCGCCTCAGCCTTTCCAAGTAGCTGGAACTACAGGCGCGCACTACCATGCCCGACTAATTTTTTTATTTACTGTGGAGATGAGGTCTCGCCAAGTTGCGGGTCTCAAACCTTCGGGCTCAGGCAATTCACTCGCCTCAGCCTCCCAAAGTGCTAGGATTACAGGCTGAGCCACCGAACCCGGCTAATACATACTTTTTAAAGAAATAAATTCTGAGTTTTTTGCCCCCTCCCCCTGTATATAGATTGTAAGTCGGGTCATACTCTATCACCCAGGCTGGAGTTCAGCGGCACACTCACGGCTCAGAAGATCCTTTTGTCTCAATCTCCTGAGTAGCTGGGACTGCAGGTGTGCACAACCACATCCAGCTAATTTTTTGATTTTCTTTTTTTTTAGAGATGAGTTATTGGTATGTTGCAATCGGTGTTTTTTAAAGCACCTACTAAGTTCCAGGCGCTATTCCAGTGGTGCTACTCACCACGAAAAACAGACATGGCCCCTTGCTTTATGGAAACAATATGTGTTTTTCAGATGAGAAAACTGAGGGCTGAACTGGGAAGACTCTTGTCCACAGCTCCCGCCTCCTCAACAGCAGGGCAGGGTTTGACCATAGCCTGGGATGAGTCACCTCACTGTGCGAGGCTCTCAGTTGCGCAGACTGTGAAATGGGGATCAGGAAGGAGTTGGGTTAGCTACACCCATGCTGAGGGTTCATGCCCCTTCCTGAGGGTTCATGCCCCTTCCCCTGACCTTGGAGAAAAGCGAGCCACCATCCCCGGCCGCACCTCGTGCAATCCCCAGCGTCAGTCTCCTTGTGGCTGGCATCATCCTTGTCACAACTTGTAATTTGAGAGGGGCCTTTCTGCAGAAAAGGACTCCAGACTAGTTTTTTTTTTTTTTTTTGAGTTGGAGTCTCACTCTGTCGCCCAGACTGGAGTGCAGTAGCCGCTCCCGGCCACCGCAGCCTCGACCTGCTGGGCTCCGGCGATCCTTCCGCCTCAGCCTTCCAAGTAGCCGGAATTACAGGCATGCGCTACCACGCCCGGCTGATTTTTCGATTTATTGTAGAGATGAGGTCGTGCTGCCCAGGCAGGTCTCGAACCCGCCGGCTCAGGCAATTCACTCACCTCAGCCTCCCAAAGGCAGGGGATTACAGGCTGAGCCACCGAGCCCGGCTTCCAGACTAGTTATGCCCATCACTCCCCCACCCCCAGCACAGCCCAGCACAGCCATGACCGAGGAAGGCCCCAGCTGATGACTTTCTGGCAGGGAGGCGTGAGAGGCCGGCGTTTACATTCCTTGCCCAGCTGGATAGCTGCCTGTCTGCTGTGCTTGAGACCCTGGACACTTGAGTTGGTTCTTGTACCCACCCCCAGCCCCCACCATGGAGGGGGCAGCTTTTGGAGACCACACTTCTCTGCAAGCCTCAGTTTCTCACCTGAAAAATGGGCACAGCAAACCCCACTTCGCAGCCTGGTTGACAGAGAGGCTTACTTGACAATGCCCCTCCCTCCTACCCTCCAGGCCTCTGTGCTCAGTGAGTTAATTATTAAGGTTTGCTTCTTTGTAAGTGTTTCACACTGGTGGTTTGAACACTTCGCTCCTGTTCAGGTTTTAGTTATGTTTTCTCTTTCTCTCCCACATTTCTGGTCTTGCTTTCTAGCTGCTGACCCTGGTGGAGAATACTGCCGTGTACAAGGTGAGGAGGAAGGGTCCACCCCACAGTCCCTCCGTGGTATTGGCTCTATTTAGGGGAAGCAGCAATGGTGAAAACGACTCAAATGTCCCGGGCCTCTGTACAGGCCTGCTGCTCCCAGCATTGTCCCTGTGAGGTGGGGACACTGAGGCACCGAGGTGAAGGGACTTGCCTAGCATTACACAGCCAACGAGGGCCCACGAGGCTTTCCAGGAAATGAGCTGCCCATCCTGTGAAGGTATTCAAGTGGACTTGGTGCTGAGTGGAGGCTGTGGCTATGCACTGGGGCCCATCTTCCTCCTCCAATTAAAAAGATACACTGGTTCAACCTTGGGAGGTTGGGTGATGTCAGAAAACGCTCCATTAAAAAAAAAAAAAAGATATACCGGCCAGGGCAGTGGCTCACGCCTATAGTCCCAGCACTTTGGAGGGCCAAGGCGGGAGGATTCCTTGAGGCCAGGAGTTCAAAACCAGCCTGAGCAACGTAGGGAGAACTTGTCTCTACAAAACAATAAGAAACTCATCCGGGTATGGTAGCATACGCCTGTATACCAACACTTTGGGAGGCAGAGGCGGGAGGGTCGCCTGAGTCCCGGAGGTCAAGGCTGCGGTGAGCCATGATTGTGCCATTACACTGCAGCCTGGGTGATGAAGCCAGATCCTGTCTCTTAAAAAATATATGCTCAAGAGTCCACATGGACCGCCTACTCCGTGCCAGGCTCTGCTGCGAGAAGCGCTGGGTGAGGATGAAGGAGAGGAACTCGCACGTATTCGCTACTGGCTCGTCAGTGGTTGTAACTGGTGCCTCCTCCGTCGGGCTGGGAGCCACCTGAGAGCAGAGCCCCGCCCGCATTCCCCGGGTGAGCAGCCCCGAACGAATGAATGAGCGGGCGCGGGAGGAGGAGGGACCCGCCCGGAGGCCGCTGACGGGTGAGGACAGTCCCAGGACCGCGCTCTCCGACGAGCGCCTGTCGCCCGCTCTCCAGGTGAGGACCCAGTCCTCGCCCCGACCCCCTTGGGACG
>NW_007232348.1:0-44874 GCF_000164805.1 Carlito syrichta
ACCTAACCCTTAACTGTACCCCACAAAACCATAATAAAAAATACTGATTAATGAAAAAAAAAAAAAAAAGAATTATGCCATTTGGGTGATTGTTCACAAAACAACCATAGGGGCCAAAATTGCTTAGTTTAAAAGAAAGGCAAAATGAAGTTTATTTTCACCAATAAACCCATCTGTGTTCAGAATCCAGCTACTCCCCTTCCATTTGTGACTTACTGAAATGTCCATAATTTATTTATCTCAGGATACACTTATACATCTGTAGATTCATTACTTTAGCACATCTAATTGTCTTTGAAATTAAATAAACCAATGAACAAGAGAAAAAAATAAAACTCAAGGGAGGACTGTGGATGTAGCAAAGGTTGCGGAGTAGAAAATAGATTGCAAAACTAAAGAATTTTTGTTAAGTGATCAACAATAACCATGGCATTGCCTGTCCATAATCTATTAATTCAAATTCCCTAAATTTACATTTGTAGTTCTGTGAATTACAGTGCATAAACCTCTTAGTAGGTCTCTCAATATTTCAATTATCTTTTAAAATGTCTTAGAAGCAAACCTTTTAAAACATAATACCATTCTTCAACTGCGGTCCTAGCTACCCAGTACTGACCCTGATAGTTCAACTTTAAATCTCTTCAAAGGCGATTTCGGCTAGAGCAAGAACCTGAGTTCTACAGATTACATGCATGGTTTGGAATTTGCCTGTTAAAATTTTAATTAGTGCCTCTTTTAACTTTTTATTCCCTATTTCTGGAACAGTCAGTCTCCCCAGCTTCCAGGGATAGAAGGAACCACTGGGAATGGACTGAGTCTCTGTGGCCAGAGGTGCAATCAAGTCTTCAAGTCTTCTGTGCTGGCAAAACAGCCTTGTACTGAAAGAGGGCAAGAGCCCCAGGTAGGAAAGACCTGGGACTTTGGGCAAGTTGTTTTCTTTTCCTGACCTTTAATTTCTTATTTGAAAAAAAATCCCACCTCATGAAAATGTTACGTGAAACAAAGAACGTATATCTGCAATACATGTTTCCACAATACTTCGAACAGTGCCTGGTACCATAATATTCACTTAATAAATATAAACTTATGTTTATTTATTTATTTTTATTTTTTGTTTTTTGGTTTTTTTTGAGTTGGAGTCTCACTCTGTCGCCCAGACTGGAGTGCAGTGGCCACTCCTGTTCACCGTAGCCTCGACCTGCTGGGCTCCGGCGATCCTTCCGCCTCCGCCTTCTGAGTAGCTGGAATTACAGGTGTGCGCTACCACGCCCGGCTGATTTTTTTTTTATTTCATTGTAGAGATGAGGTCTCGCTGCCCAGGCGGGTCTCGAACCCACAGGCTCAGGCCATCCACTCACCTCAGCCTCCCAAAGGTGCGGGATTACAGGCTGAGCCAGTGAGCCCGGCTAAACTCTTATGTTTAAAGTGGACTCAAACATAGTAAGTTATTGAGCTAGAAAGTCTTTAAGGTCTTTTGCAGTCCTGGGGTGATATACTACTCTGATTGCTTGACTGACTTCTCTGTACCCCTCATTTTGCACGTATCTCACACAGCCCTATTTTGCTATTTATCTTTTCAGAGGTTTTTCTTATCTTCACCTGGATTTTTGAAGGCAGGCACCGTGTCGTATGTTATGATTATTTTTCCGGGGCATTGGGGGGCATGATGTTTTGTACAGGGCAGCTTTTCTAAGTATTATTTCTGTTGCTAATACTGATAAATGCCTTAGACACACATCTTCCCCATTATATCAGTATTCACTAGTGCAGATTACAAGATGTTTCTCTTATCCTAGAGAGCAAGATAGGTAGGTGCCTTAGAGTGTGCAGGAATCCATACAGGGTCCTCAAGTTTCCTTTTATTTGCAAGGAAGAGTTTAGACACCAGAAACAGCTGATGATTAGACTGGTATTCACTCATTTTCTGCCTAAATTTGCTTAAAGATTCATAGAGTGATAGCTTTGAACCAAATTATACCTTGGTGGTTTCCTGTGTCTATAATACGGGAGAAAATTGAGTGCCTTTTTTTTTTATAGTTTAAAAATACTCACCAAGGGTGGTTTCAGAGCTTATTTAAGAAAAGGAACAGGACTAATTGCAGGGTACCAGTGGATCCAGAGGAATATGTAAACATTTTCAGGACAGACTAAGCTTTGGAGCACCCCAACAAGTGTGTCTTACAGAAAGAGTTAGATGTGAAAATCTATTCTTGAGAAATCTTCCTGAGTCCGTAATTTCACTGGAAAGAGGGAAAAAATTCTCTTCATGCCTGACATGAAGAAAAGGGCAAAGCACCTCTTTCTTTCTCCCATGATCTCCATTGTTTCAAGGAATGGTAGAAGCAAAAAATATACAGCATGTCAGGCAGAACATCACACATTCCTAACATTGAAACATATTTGCAGAGTCTGCTTTGGATAATTCTGCTGTGGGAACTTTATAAAGTATACCAGACCTGCTACACTCAGCAATTAGAAGCTAGTTTTCTTCCTGGCCTCCTGAGATTTTTCTTCTTTCATCTACAAAGCTTCTATCTTACACCTCGAGAGGAAAAATGTGGGGCAGATGGGAAGGGAAATCTTACTGTTCCTTATTCCCTTCTTATGGGAAGGGAAATCTTACTGTTCCTTTTCTTACTGCAGATGTCCCCCTAGAGTTAGTGGTCAGCTAGAAAACATGACCACATTCCTCTATCATTGGCCACCTGGATGTGCACATGGCACACCTCAATCCACCATGTGACTGATGGCGATGGCTGGAATGATGCTCTGAGGTTGTCCTTAGGTGCTTACCCTTACCTGCTCTTTCTGTTCAATACTTACCTGACAGTTTGCCTTTCTGTGTGATCTACCCTTCAGTATAGAATCCCTCCGGAGTCTGCCCTATTCAGGCACTCTAATTTTCCTGCATTTGACCTTTAAACATTTGATAATTTTTTCCTATTTGCAATTTTATGACTTTCAAGATCATAAAAGCAGGAAATAAAATGCCATTTTCCCTCTCTAAGTTAAAAATAAAAGAAATCTAAAAAAAAAAGAACAGAAAAAAATTGTTGACCTGTCAAGATCTGGCACATTAAGACATTGAATAATGAAATCAAAACAGATCATCACATATAGGTCAACTCATATGCATTCCAGCATTTATTTAAAATGATATGACACAGGAGGATTTTCTGCAAATCTCAAATGTCTCTTATCTTAAAATTGCCTTCTAAAGCATATTTTTAAATAGTAAGTTATTGTTTAATGAATATTGACTCGCAGAAGAAAGATAGAAAATATAAGAATAGCTAAGATTTATGACCTTTACATCATTATTATTTGTTATATTTGCTTGGAAGTATTGTAAAAGGCTTTCACACAGTTTATCAATCTGTGAATTCTGAATTCAAGCACTCAGCGGTGGACTGCAGTTCAAGTAGACATACTTAGAGTACAGATTAGTTATATTTGGACACATGGTCAGTTTTAGTCTAAAAATGTAGAAGATATTTGAAATGAGAACTATCTTGAAGTTTTAGACTTCCCCAAACACACAATTACCCCAAATTAAAAATACTGTGTCTCTATGCATGTGCATGTAGCTCTGTTTTATGACAAGCCTTTCATTCTAAACAGAAGTCCAGTCCCAATATTGGACAGCTAATTGATCAGAAAGAAGGCTGCACTCAGTGTTCAGTGCTCCTGAGAGCCCTTGCTGGGGACTCTGGTAAACTGTTCCCGTCAGATCTCAGCAATCACAGGTCATGGGTAACTCCTATTCTCTTTTTCCATATTTTCGCAGTGATTTTTAAAAATATGAACTATGAAGAAAGATCAATATATAATATTTATAACCATTATTCTCAACGTAAAAGATAAGCAATAATTATGGGTGTGTTATATAGAACAAGATATTAATAAGCTGAGCTCTAGTCATGAAAGAAACTAAGTCTGCAACTATAGTTGCAGCTTTAAGAATTTTTTATCTCACACAATCACACAACCGTCACAGTTCAATTTTGTTTTTTATTTCATTGTTTTGTCAACATGCTGATGCTTTTGCAGTATTTTGAGCAGGCAAAGATGATTGGGGTTGAAGAGAAGAGAATTGTCCCTGAAATGTACCTTCTCAGTGCATATATTTGGCTGCAACTTTTGTAGACTTCAACATGTTCAGTACAACTTAGACAGTAGAATCAAGACTACTCCTTATATTAACGTATTGACGTTCAGTTCTAACTTGATTCTTAGCAAGATTGTATTTGCCCAGTCACATTGTATAGGCATAGGGATTTTTTGTTTGTTTGTTTTGTTTTGTTTTGTTTTTACAGGATCTACACTCTCCAAGTTTTTCAATTATCTAACATTTTTTTGTCCTGGTAGACATATATAAAATCGTAGAAGATTAGTGTACGAAGAGCAATTGTAGGCTTTACACAGACATGCCCAGATACATGCAAGTACATCTCAGACATATTGCATTATCCTGGCCTAGAAAGAAATCTTTTGCTAGTTGGTTTTCCATATAATTTTTCCCAAATGAGTTTTTAGTCCCACGGTGGTGGCTACTAATCATCCATTAAACACTGTCTTCTCCAATGCCACTTCAACATTCCCTGCTCATCTCCTTCCCCCACAAATAGCCATCTCTCAGGAACAAGAATGTTTCTAGATTTTTTAAAAAATGAGACATAGAAGTCTAAGAACCCAGAAAGACTTAAGTTATTGTGAAATACCAATTTGTTGTGACACTTTTTGGAGGAATGATTTGCAATCAGTTGAACCTAATGATGTACTTGCTCTTGCCACTATTTCTGTTGTAAGAATGACATTCTGCTAAGAAAAAAGACTTTCTAAAGCCTTCAATCATTCGTGAATAAAAACTTCCCTATTAGGTAACATTATCTAATTTTCCTTCGTACTATTTCCTATTTTCCTTGTGTCTTGCTGATCTTTTTAGTGCATACCTGATTATTATATTGCTCTTACTAAAAAGCCAGCTCCTTTATGCTGTAAGGAGTGAAAGAAATGTAACGCCTTTTCTTTTAGCCAGACCATCAGAAGCTCTAACAGTGCGTCTTTTGTGACTGTGTTGAATGATGGGTTGGGTCCATTTAAAGCCAATTCCCCTGATCTCTCTTAGCTGAATATAGAAGAGCTATGTCCTAGAAAATTCTGCTGGCCTGGCAGAGGAACTGCTATTAAAATAAATTGGTTACCAAGTGTTTATTACATTTTATGTTTACCTCTCATCACAATCCTTCATAATGTGTTTAAACAATTAATTGCCACAATATCCAACTTTCTGAGGCTTGGAAGACACCACGGGGAAATTGAAAGAGCTGTGAGTCCTTATTTGGGCAAGAGGGAGAAGAGGTTTTTTTTGTTGTTAGTGTTGTTGTTAATTAATCACATATTAATTTTGCATTTATTGAATGTTCCCAATTTAATGTGAACAATTGAATGTACTTAGAGAGATGTGTTAGGCTGTCCTGGGCTTTCCATCCACTGTGCATTTGAGAGTCGGAGGCTGTTTCTTGTTGGGGCAGAAGGTGTGAGGCGGTGCCTCTTGGGAACTTTCTTGGCTGGGGAAAGGGGTGAGTAAACTTTTTTTTTCTGTAAAGAATTCTCACATATCCTAACACTATGTTAGTACATAAAAGTCAAGATACGTGACCATCTGGCTCCAGCCTCTCTTTCTAACTTTATGTTCTAGGCAACTCAACTAAGTAGAAAAATTCTGTTTTTCAAGCATACCATGCACTATTTTGACCAATTTTAATGGAAATATTTATTAGGTGCTTAGTCTGCAATAAACATTTTTTTTTGTGTAATCTTCATCTTTGTCAGGTAGAAGCTATTATTATCCTTCCATCACTGTTGAAGAAAATTAAGGCTTGAAGATTTAAGTGACTTGTTTAGGATCACTCAATTAGCAAAGGGCAGAGCCAGTGTTCCACTTAGGCAATATGAATCTGAAGTTCTTTTATCTGCCTCCCTATCTATCTACCTACCTATCTATCTATCTATCTATCTATCTATCTATCTATCTATCTATCTATCTATCTACCTACATATCTATCTACCTATCATCTAACTAGCTAGCTAGCTATCAGAATGTGAGTAGGTTTGCTTTCTATGATAGGCTATTCTCAAATGTCAATTCTCATTTCTTGGGTTGCTAATCAAATTTAAGAGTAACACGCTAAAAACTTCTCAGAGACTCTGTGCACCTGGGTTGGCTTGTTGACTGATGGGCCTCACCATGCACTGATTAGGGAGTCAGTCATTTTGTTGGTAGATATCCAAGTTTAGTATCTGTAGTTCATTTTTCTGAGCCTTTTTTTTTTTTTCTTGAGTGATATTATCCAGGTTGCCACTATTCAGGGTAAAAGTGCAGGGGACAGAGCTGTCAGTCTTTAGAATGGAGACACCAGTTTAATCCTGTTTCCAGTGCAGCACCTGACACTTAGCTGAAGCAAGGCCGTCCATCCACATGCACAGCTTCTCTGAAAAAGTGTCCTCAGAAAGCAAAGCTCGCTTCTGCCAGGAGGTGGAGGAGCAATTACCTGACTGCATGGGATTGGGGAGAGTATCTGGGAACCTTGACTGTTCCCATTTTCGTTCAATCTTGCTGCTGACAGCACACCCTCATCAGTGTTTGAAAGGGTGGCAGTACCTCCAGCCCTGACTTGTCAATAGCATTCCAGCTCTGGAGAATTCTTCCTCTTAAAATGTCTTCACTCACTTTCTACCAATGTCACTTGCCCAAATATCTTCTTTTCCTTTAAATATACCACAAGCTGGGCTCGGTGGCTCAGCCTGTCATCCCGCACCTTTGGGAGGCTTAGGTGAGTGGATTGCCTGAGCCCGTGGGTTCGAGACCCGCCCGGGAAACTTGGCGAGACCTCATCTCTACAATAAATCAAAAACTAGCTGGGCGTGGTAGCGCGCACCTGTAGTTCCAGCTACTTGGAAGGCTGAGGCGGAAGGATCGCCGGAGCCCAGTAGGTCGAGGCTGCGGAGACCGGGAGTGGCCACTGCACTCCAGTCTGGGTGACAGTGAGACTCCAACTCCAAAACAAAACAAAACAAACAAACAAACAACAAAACAAAACCCACAAATACACCACAAATGCTGCTTTCTTTTTTAAATTTTTAAAAAAAAATTTCTTTTGTTAATTTTCTTAGGTATTGTCTCCCATAGCACTTTGTGTGAAATGTTATATTCATGGCTGATTATGACCAATAAACTTGACTTCTTTTCAGGATCAGATCTGAAAGTTGTTCTTCATGTTTCTTCAGTATTTAGTACAAATTGTGTAGGACATTTTATGTAGGAACAACAATAGTCAGGTGATAGTTATCTGTGTTTCCTTCATTTGGTTATTTGGCACAAGAAGAAAAAGCTTTCCCAGTGATTACACATTTTTTTATAGTTTTGCTTCATTATTAATAATTAGAAAGAAACTAAGTAAATTAGATGAGTTTTACAATTTTTAAATGCTTTAAATGTACATCAGTGTACACTAATATGAACTTTCACATCAACCCTGCAATGCAGGTATTGTTATATCCATTTTACATCTTGAGAAACTCAGTCTTGGAGAGGTTATGCAATTTGCTCAGTAACGATACTTTATGTATATACAACACATATTTAACAAAATACTTTCATCTAATATGATGCCTTTTTAAAAACTGGACCAACAAATCTTTGTGATTATTATTATCCTTCTCCAAGTGAGAGAAAGAGACCTAGGAACAGTATTTCTCATCGTATGGTCTCTGAAAAACTGAAGGTCCCTGAGATCTTTCCAGGGGTCCTCAAGACATTTCAAAGTCTTTATGAGGTCAAAGTATTTTAATAATGAGATGTTGCCATCTTTGTTCTCATTCTCCCTTGAGTGCACAGTGGAGTTTTCCAGAGGCTTTATGAAGAGTGATTATACTCTGAAAGCTAATGGAATCTATGCTTGCATCTTCTTGTGTTTTAAAATTTTTTGTTTAATTTTTAATATGGTCTATATTGATAGAGACAGTCCACATATATATAAAGTCTTTGAACTTTTCAGTGTTTCTTAAAGTGTAAAGAGATCCTAGGACAAAAGTGTTTGAGAATGACTTCCTTAGAGAGAGACTTTTACTCCACAAGAATTATAATTGGTTTCCAGTAGAAATAAATTGGTGAGCTATTCTGTGATTCTGTAGTGGAATATGACTTTCAGACATGGTATATTTTGGATATCAGAATATTCTACATTTTACCAGACACTCAACTTTCCTGGAGGATAGCCTTTATGCATTCAACAGAACAATTTTCTCAATTGGTACCTAAATTATATTCACCTAAATTAGTAAGCAAATTTACCTGAAGACTAGAGATCTCTCTTTCAGCGGTGGATGCATTCAATATTATTACCGAAATTCACCTGGAATCCAATTTACTTTGGGCATTTGATATTGTTAAAACTTCACTGTGTGGCCACTAATGATGTCTGTACAACATACTTTTCTTTGAGGCCTCTTGTTTGTAGTTTGCTTTACCAAACAAAGCGACTTCTATGGAAGTTAATCTCTTTGATATTTACAATGTAGAAAAATAACAAAATTTCTTACAAGAATGTCTTTGAAAAGCATAGGTACAAGAATTATTGAATCCTTTTATGTTGCTGCTTGACTCTGATGATTGGACGGCTACCTAGAAAAGCTGCCAAATTTGACATTTTTGTGCATGATACATGCTAGAGAAAATTTTACAGAGAGGTTTTTTGCTTTTTTTTTCCCTCTTGGACTTTGATCTAAATTTCTGTGAATCAAACCCTATTTCCAGACATTTAGACTTTTTCCTCTCCTGGAAATTATGATGGAATTTTTTCTCTGAGTTTTAAATGTACACTTAGCACTAGAATCATGGAAAATTATTAATAAAATTTTAGATAAATTGCCATCTCTAAGATGTTAAAGAGATTATGTTGAACTTCAAGTTTTATTCTAGAAGCCAAGATTTTGATTCAGAAAAGATTAAATTGAAAGTTGTAAAAAAAAAAGTAAATAAAAATTGATGATTTAAAAAATTTTCCTTATATCAAATGTAAGTGAGAACACTTTCCAACATCCCACAATTCCGTGTGCACCAAATTTTCTGGAGTTTGTGAATAATATTGATTGCTGCAGTCGAGTCGATTTTGCAACCATCTGCATTGATTATTGAGATAGCTGAAATGAGCAGGTTAGCCACAGGGCAGTTTGTTTATTTCATGTATACAGACATAACTTTAATTCCCAGCACAGAAGTCTCAGAGAAATATTCCTAATACAGATTTTTTTTGACTGAGTACACATTAAAGGGTCATTTTCTCTTCTGCTGTAGGGAGCAAATGCTCAGTGAAATGGTCTCAGCATGTTGACATTGCATTTAAGTTCTGTAATAAATTACCTTATTTTACACCCCACGGGTTAAAAACTGGACTCTGGTTATTCTGCACAGGGAAATGATCTGCAGGTGTTTTCATAGTTAGATCCTTGGCCCTTTATATGGGAATACAATGCCCCTGAGCACTGTGATTATGAGGCTTACTGAATTTTTATATTTTGCTTTCTCCACATTTGGTTGCAAGCAAGGCCTAGATTATATAAGAGATGGATGCTCCCTAGAAGTTTCCCAACTAAAAGCTATAACTCTCTCCTGAAAGTACAAAGGCTGACAGTAGCTATCCAAACCAGGTATCGATTCTGAGAACACATTTGGTTAAAAAGGTGAGCAGCATTTGCTGTCTGCATTCCATATATGTGAAATACAACATGGGTGAAATTTGAAGAAGTCATCATTAAGAATTATGAGAGAAATTCCATGTAAAAAGATTATTAAACCCCAGTTTACAACCTTGATCCATTAAACACTTTTTAAAAAAGACTTAGAATCTAATTAAAACAAAGGAACTTGGACAGAAGGACTGAAGCTTATAAATATAACACTTGACTTTGTCTTTTCTTTTTTTGTGAGCAGCTAATTTGGAACGATGCAACACTTTTTAAAAAGGTGACCTTTTAAAATCTTTAGATTAGTTAGTTATCTTCTTTCCCCCTTTTAACTATAAATTTTTAGAGCAAAACAATTCATTTCTAGATTTCCAACTACTATTCTTTAATCTTCTTTGAACTTGTATTTAGCTAAATATTTCTTAATTGTGCTTTCTATAGACATTGAATATTTATTTCCTTTTGTGTCTAATTGGCACCAAGGTTCAACACTGGATTTTGAAGTCTGAGATTGCCATCTGAGGAATATTTTCTATATAATTTTTTTATTTAACAAAAAGAAAAATGCTGGGAAGATGAATGAACACAAATAATTGGTAGTTTTTTGCTTTTTCCATGGTTTTCTAAATAGAACATTGAGTCTCATTAGAAGAGTGTCCCTTTTCAAAACAGAAGGAGAACTTCTGTGCCTGAATGTCCCCTGCATTCTTAGACACTTATGTTACTCTGGAGCAGCCAACCAGCTGCAAGGAGGTCTGACTAGGGGACCAGGGACATTTAGGGGGACATTCATATTTTTGACTCTATTTCAGTGCAAATTTACTCTTACATTTTGGTATGATTCGTGACTCTTTTTGACAAAAGTCTTCAGAGAGAATTTTTTGAAGACTGGAATCAAAGCTGCTTTGACAAAAAATTCTGTATCTGTTCCTCCTAATGTCTAAGGAATTTTGCATATGGTAAACCTATTTTATGTCTATCATACACTTAGCACAATATTAGGTAGATAGCCGATAGTGCATGGGAAGTAGTACGCCATTATTAAATTGAATTTGCTTTAAAAGCTCTAAACATCAGGGAATCAGCCAAAGCTCTGAACAAGGATGGCGCAATCTCACCTGTAGTGTGGACACTGATAGTTCAGGGACAGCTCTCTCCTTGTCACGCCCATATACTTAACGACTGTAAGACTTCAGAACGATCTGTGATCTACATGTGGGTAGGAACACAACTGATGGAGGGGAAGTGTTCTGCCAGTCCTGTAAAACAAAGGTTCAATCTAGGATTTTTAAGTCTGATATTGCTATCTGGGGCAGACATAATATCCCCACACTAGAGAAGAGTAACATGAAATTTAACATTAACTTAAGTACCTCCCCCAGGATAACACAACTGGCAAACAGTAGGGTCAGGATATGAATTCCAGTCTGTTTGACTTCCAGAACCCATGATCCACGACTAGTTTTCTTATGTTATTTTGTTTTGCTACATTTTCTTCATTCCCAGGATGAAAACAATGGTCTTATTCCATGAAATGGAAGCCAGGGGAAAGACAGCGCCTGGACACTTGTGTCTGGGACTGGGAGAGTGAATCTAATCAAAAGGGGAGTGGGCCACCGGCAGACCCAAACTGAATCGTTTCATTCCGTTTGCAAGTCATAAAGAGAATGCTTTGAATTCTGTTAGATTCCCCAGCTGTTGCTTCACTGGGTGAAAATATGTCGGAAAAGGTGGTACGGCTAATGCACCGTTACTCAACCATTCACTGACCTGCACACTTAGGTACAGTATTTGAAAACAGAATTCAAAACAAATTCATGGTTACAAAACTTATTCTTAGTATCATACCTCAGGTAGGTAGTTAAGAATGTATATAATGTTATAGAACATTAATATATTTATTAAACACCAAGAAAACTCAGTGCCTCCAAGGAGCTTATAAAATAAGGCAGTCACATTTCCTTTGATGCAAAAAGGAACATAGCAATTCTTTGCTTTATGGCAGGTTTGTTTAATATTTTCATCTCTCTGAATTTTAAAAAACACAGTCCTGTTTTATATTTCAACACTTCCTTTAAGATTTTCTAGTTTGCATTTTTCAAGGGTAGTTTAAATTTTGGGTTGATATTTATTTTCTTACCTTGGCGACACTTTATGTTAACTTGACCTTTCCATCTGTCTTTATACCATCTTTGATTCTAGTAGTTTCTATTTTGTTAACTTGACGGATCAATACAATTTTTTACCTACATCTTTGCGTATTTGTTGTTTGTGATTTCAAGCCTTCTTCCACTTCTTTCTGTCAGAGGTCTCAAATACAAGTTCATTATTTTGGAAAGTGACGATTATAGAGAGAATAGAACAGTAAGTGAACATTATATATTGCAATCTTGGCCAATTAAAATCAAAGCCAGTGTCATATACTTCTATTAGACTATTTATTGTAGACTATCACAGCACATAAATATATCTCTATTAGTGTATTTATTGTAGACTATCACAGCACATAGTCTGAAAATAAGTGCCATCATAATATTTAATGTTTACTGTGTCAGGAAACTTTCCAAGAAATGTATTTGTACTAAGGCACATAATCTCTATAATAACCATACAATCAGGTACTATCATAAAGCCCCAATTTACAGATGAGAAAACGGAGACTGCTAGAAAGCCAGAAGTCTCTCATCCTCTATCTTGTGTGTGGATGTGCATGTGTGTGTGTGGTGTTGAAGCACGGGTCCCCAACCCCAAGGCATGGACCGATAATGGTCTGTGGCCTGTTAGGAACTGGCCTGCACAACAGGAGGTCAGCCACAGGCAAGGGGAGCTCCACTTCCTCTCAGATCAGCAGAGGTATTGGATTCTTACAGGAGCTGGAACTTATTATGAATTGTGCACACAAGGGCTATAGGTTGTGTGTTTCTTGTGAGAATCTCATGCCTGATGATCCCACCTTCCCATTCTCCCATCCTACTCCCTCCCTTGTCCACGGAAAAACTGTCTTCCATAAAACTGGTCTCTGTTGCCAAAAATGTTGGAGACTGCAGGTGTTAAAGGATATGGTTAGTAAAATCACATCAGACTCTAATAAAATGCTATTTAAGAGTGAGACGACAAAGTTTATTCATGATTAAATGTGCGTGTTTATTGTTCTGCTCTCCAGGGAAATCCCTCAGTCCTTCAAGGATAAGTATCAGGGCCCGCCCCACTCTGCTCATTCTCCTTTCATGACGACTCATTCACCTGAAGTGGTGACTGGAATAGATGGGCTGACTCAAAAGTCATCACCTCAATGACCCAGGTCCTCAATTTCACTAAAAATACATTTGTCTGAACCTGGGGCATGAAAATATAAATGACTTCCTTAAGACTATTGAACAATAAATCTAATTTTGGGAAGAATGCAGGTCAGACTGTTAGCTAAAGTGACTATGAAATCTACTTGAAAGTTCACGGCCTTTGGAGTCAGGGAATCTAGAAAGTAAATCATAGCTGCAACACCAGCTAGCTGAGTGTCCCTGGACAAACATCTTTTCTAATGTATAATTTCTTCATCTGTCAAATAAAGTTATTTACCTTTCAGAGTTTTAGGAACAGTTAGAAATAAGGCATACAAACATCCATACACATAGGTTTTCAATAAATTTTAACTATCATTATATCCAAAAGAAAAAAAAATCTTACAAAAAAAGTGAGCATTTACAAATACATTATCTTAAACAACATTTCTTTCCCATTACAATAAAACATTTAGTGTTTTTTTTTTTCTGAGCCACAGAATAACTGATATATAGTGACTGATAATTGAATAGAATGGTTCAAAATAATTTGGGTAAATGAAAATCATATATTATAATTCATACAGCATAGTCAGCATTAGGAAATTACAAAAATCACAAACCTGTTTCAGAGGTCGTGTTTTGCTGTAGTGGTTCCTGTTCTGAGAGAACAAAGAGGTAGTAATGGGATTGGGTGAGTTTGTTTTAGATAATTTGGGCTGCTATAGCAAAAATACCACCATCTGGGTAACCTACATAACAGATATTTATTTTCTGGAGGATCGAAGTCTGAGGTCAGAGTGCCATCATGTTCTGGTTCTAGTGAGTGCTCTTTTCCTAGCTTGTAGATGGCTGCCTTCTGTCTTTGTCCTATGTGTCCTTTCCCCAGTGTGAGTGCCTGGAGAGAGGATCTCTTTCTTTTTCTTCTTAGAAGGCCACTAATCCCATCATGAGGATCCCATCCTTTTAAGTTCCTCTAAACCCAATTACCTCCCAGGGACCCTTCCTCCAATGCCATCACATTGGAGGAACATATAAATTGGGGTAGGGGGAAGAGAACACAAACATTCAGTTTATAACAAAGCTCCTTTAAACATTTCCAAACAGTGAAATGGGATTCATAAATTTACCCCATATAAAACAGCTCAGGCTAATAAAAACCCCAATTTGTTTTGCTTCTGACTGAGATTTTATCAACCATGTATAGCCACAAATAGTTGTCTCACTGTGATCATGACTTGTGATTGATATATCTGATTGATACAACCAGAATAATATTACTAAATAAAATGCAGTTTAATAGAGAAAATATTTTAAAATGCGGCATCTTTGGTCCTGAAGGGAAATCACGGAATAATTTTGGGTTTCCTTGATAAAAAGCATGGCAGCACCAATTTAAAGGAACCAGGACATGAGTACTTAACTAGATAACAAAGGTTTTTTTCCCAATAAAACGTGACAAGTTTCTGAAAGAGTCAGAATATATGACCGGCCAAGTTTGTGGTCCAAGTGCCCAGGTAGCCAGGGTAGGACATGCTTATCCAGCTCGATTGAAATCAGTTTTCAAGAGTGTGGGTAGTCCCAGGGCATCCAACACCTCTTGTGGAAATAGGCAAGAGAGAGAGGGGATGGATGTGGGATGTGTGGGTATCTAGGAGTGGAGAGCTCCTGGGAGGCCCAGCTGGCGTTGTCATCAATTAGTAGACATGTCAGATGAGAAGATGAGGACTGCCGGATAGCAGGGTGTCCTAGCATGGTGCCGTGAGATAATATATACTGGCAAGACAGAGGAGTTGAAAAAGAAAAGTTCAGGAGAAAGAACAAAGTCCCTGTGAGGCTTTCATACCAGGCAATCAAGTGCTGGCAACATAGTATCTTGTGTTTCATCTGCAGATTGAATAATATCACTTCAAGACAAAGTATTTACAGAGTGTTGACCTAGTCTTTCTTGCTTCTTTTGGAGAAGACTGGCTAGAGCTCCCCTGGAAGAATGAGATTCTGACTCACTTCCAAAGATTTTTAGGAAGAAGGATTTCTGCTGCCAATTCCCACACTCAATAACAGCTTTATTTGTTTGGCCCTTGCGGTTTAGCAAGTGCCTTTAATACATTCTCTCATTTGGATTGTTGCGATGAGCAGGAAGCACACACAATTTCTTCCTATTATAGATAAACACGGGAAGGCTCATCTAAAAGCAGGGCCAAGACCAATTGCCGATTATGGGCAGAGCTGTGCCTTGATTACAGGGCTTCCCATTCCTAGTTCTTTCAGCGAAGAAATGAAAGTAGGGATATTACTGGCAGTCACCGAAGACAGCTAGTTATTAAATTAACTTGTTTTTTTTTTAAGATTAAAATTATACAGCATAATTGTATTAACCTTTCTACTTACGTCATCTTTTTTAACTCCTTAGTCATCTTAGGTGGGTCTCATTTCATTGTCTAATTACTAGAATTTGTGGTAAGTAGTGACATAAAGTGACTTTACTGTTTCTTACAAAACACAGTCTTTCACAATAAGATAACTATGTGTAGAAAAAAGTGAGCAGTTAAGAACATAACCGCACCTATTTTCTACAAATGAACGAATAAAATAGCTGCTGACAGTCAGAAAGATCATTAAAATTGTAATTTCACAATACAGTGCAGTGCCTTTGAAGTGAACAGTAAAAATGTGTTTAAATATAAATTTGGCAAGAACAGCCTTAAAGAAGTGTTATTGTTCTTATAAAACTATGCTTTAAAGTTACAGTTCTTGTTTTCAATATTAAAATTGGGAATCTTATCTCCTGAGACCACATCATTAAACATCTTATAGTATTGTGTGGTTAAATGAAATAATTCATATTACACATTTTAAAGGTATAACACTATGAAAATTGTGAGTTAAAGACAGTCGTTATAAGAGAGTGCCTAACATTTTACACATTTGCCTTCATGCATAGATTTGTTTGCTTGCCCCATAGAGAAAGTATTACTATCTGTAATTTATGATCAAACAAGTTGAAGTGCTAAGCGTTTAAGAATCTCCTCCAAACACCCCGTGGCTGTCTTGTTGAACTCAGGGATCAGACTCTGTCTTTTCGTTTCATATTTGGGGTTGTTCCATTTTTTCCACTGTACTTTTCTATCTATTCTACATGATTCATGTGACAATTTTCCACTATTCAACCAAGCTAAAAATGTAGATGACATTCAATTTTAAAAGTTTTAGTCCTTTTTGTGCTGACAGGACGTACAGATGTCATTATAATAAGAAATTGCCTTTTTTTTTTTACATGTTCAGAATGTGAAAATGCATCGGCTCACTACGTTTTTCCATACATTAACTGTCATCCTTTGCTTGTTGGTATTGACTCTATGCTTCCCAGAAGGAGTATAGTTCACCCTCTGTGTTCTGGGCTGCAGCCATCTCTGTCTAGGACACTGAGTATTTCCTGACAATACCCGAGGAAGGTGGCATCTTCAGTTATCTGAACTCAAAACAGCCTGGCTTGAAGCACTACAGGAGGCCACTAGCAGTGTCTCCACGGCCTTGCCAGTTTTGTTAACCCTGAGGCATAGAAGATTATTTTAAGAAGTGAGGAAACTGGGCTCAGTGGCTCAGCCTGTCATCCCGCGCCTTTGGGAGGCTGAGGTGAGCGGATTGCCTGAGGCCGCAGGTTCGAGACCCGCCTGGGCAACTTGGCGAGCCCTCATCTCTGCAATAAATAAAAAAATCAGCCGGGCATGGTGGCCCGCGCCTGTAATTCCGGATCCTCGGAAGGCAGAGGCGGAAGGATCGCTGGAGTCCGGCGGGTCGAGGCTGCGGTGGCCGGGAGCGGCCGCTGCCCTCCAGTCTGGGCGACAGAGTGAGACTCCGACTCAGAAAAAAAAAAAAAAGAAGTGAGGGAAGTTGTTTAGATTTTAAGGTTGGTCATGCACAGATTTGAGTGCCAGTTCACCCTTCCACTAGCTATGTAGTAATGACTAAACTCCTTCAAAAGTCCTTATGCTTGGGTGGAATAGAGGACTAATAATTAGCGAATAGAACTTCTGTAAAAATTAGAAGTCATATATGCAAAGTACTTAGCACTATGCCTGATACACAGCATGTTTTTAATGGGGCTATTACTATTTTTTGTAAGAAATGTGTGCTAAATTTAAGGTGGTAGAACATTTTTTGGAGGGGAAGAGTTTACACAGAAAATGTATAATGAAAAAACTCTATGTATTTATACCTTTAATTAAAATTCCCTTCTCTAAATTAAATAGTTTACTCCTCTAGTATTTTCTGTAGATTAATTCTACCTTAAAACTACTCACATATTTAAAAATTAAGGCTATTACACATATTGATGATATTACACAAAAGAATATTAGTCACATATTATTTGTTTTCTTTTCTTTCTTTCTTTTTTTTTTTTGAGTTGGAGTCTCACTCTGTCGCCCAGACTGGAGTGCAGTGGCCACTCCCGGTCACCGCAGCCTCGACCTGCTGGGCTCCGGTGATCCTTCCGCCTCAGTCTTCCAGTAGCTGGAACTACAGACATGCGCTACCATGCCCAGCTAATTTTTGATTTATTGTAGAGACGAGGTCTTGCCAAGTTGCCCAGGCAGGTCTCGAACCCGCGGGCTCAGGCAATCCACTCACCTCAGCCTCCCAAAGTGCGGGATTACAGGCTGAGCCACTGAGCCCGGCTTATTTGTTTTCTAATTAGAATTATGAACTGTTCTTTTCTATTCTCTCTAGGATATAGAATTCTAGATAGTAGAATTAGTATTCAAAAAAGCCTATTCTAATTCCTTTATTTTTCTGAGTAAAAACTTTAGCGTTTCTTCATCCTAAAAATATTGCAAACGCTGAATTCTTCATGTAATATTGAATTCTAGTGCAAGGACATTGGATTTTCAAATAGAATTATATTATGTGGAGAATAGGGTCAGTTCTACTGAGGATACCACAGGGGATCACTTACTGCTCAATAGTGATGACATGTCTGTCCTTGTCACCTTCATTTGTGTTGGGCACAGTTCTACACCTGAGTTCTAATTCTTTAATTGTCAGAAACACTTATGTTTTTGAACATCTTTTCAATAATCTGATGCTTTCAGAAAAAAGAGTAGAATCCTGAAATTGCAAAATAAGTTCTTAATTTAAACTTGTTTCATACTGTTTTCCATTGCCCCTCCCTCTACTACCCCTCTCTCACAGTGGATAGTACATTATCTCTCTTTTTCCTCTTATCTTGTCTCTGTGGGCTTTTTAAAAATGTCATTCAAGCCGTAAATTCATTCAGAATCCAGTTTCTTTCTCAGTGGCCCTTGGAGTGTGTGTCAGAAGCCATAATCATTATGTGTCACACCCATTCTCTGTGCAGGTCACCTTAATTTCCATGGGTTCGGTTTATAATTCTTGGCTCATTATAATATTTTCCATGTAGCTTTCAATTTTTTAGAGCTTCTTATGTATTTCCATTCATCTCTCCCTTTAATTTCCAAATGAGAAGACAACAAATACTGATGGTGTTTTTTCCTTTGATCATGTAACCCCTCTGCTCTTGTATCAGGAAATTCTGAAGATTCAAAAGTTAAGTGAAAGAGAGAGAGACAAGCCGGGCTCGGTGGCTCAGCCTGTAATCCCGCGCCTTGGGGAGGCTGAGGTGAGTGGATTGCCTGAGCCCGCGGGTTCGAGACCCGCCTAGGCAACTTGGCGAGACCTCATCTCCACAATAAATAAAAAAATCAGCCAGGTGTGGTAGCGCATGCCTGTAATTCCGGCTACTCGGAAGACTGAGGTGGAAGGATCACCAGAGCCCAGCAGGCGGAGGCTGCGGTGGCCGGGAGTGGCTGCTGCACTCCAGTCTGGGCGACAGTGAGACTCCAACTCAAAAAAACAAGAAAAAAGAAAAAGAAAGAGAGAGAAACAAAAAGAAAGGGAATGAGAGAGCAAAAGAGAGAGAGAGAGAGAGAGAGAGAGAGAGAGACAGCTGAGACACACACACACACACACACACACACACACACAGAGAAATAGAGAGAGAGAATGAATTAATGCATTAATGTGAGAATGGATGTTACCGTAAGGGTGGGCTTGACAGGGAAGTGAGTTCACTCTGCTTGCTCTTGCCATGGTGCTCTGTTGCTCTTCTGCTATAGTATGACCCAGCACTAATACCCTCGCCAGATGTGGGCTCTTGATCTTGGACTGTAAGATATACATCTTTGCTCTTTATCAATGACCCAGTCTGTGATATTCTGTTACAGCAACACAAAACTGATTAAGAGCCTCAATCGTAAGACGATTCTCTCAGGGAAAGGAATACTAAGAAAACTGAAAGGTGAGGCAGGATCTTGAGATGACACTTTTAGATCTGGGAAGGTTTAGGGATGCTATTGCCCAGAAAAAAAGAGAATGCAAAATTAAAGATATTGAAAGGGGAAAGAACATTCTGGATGGGTGAATAGGTAGCAAGGTACCCTAGGAATTGACAGATAATGACACTCTAAGCACAGGAGCATAGTGGGCCAGAGAGGAGAACTTACACCTTCCTCTCCTCTGAAAGACCATCATTTAGGTGGTATTGAGATGCTACTGAGTCAGTCTTTACAAGAGTATTGAAAGACAGGGCTATTTTTTTTTTCTGGGCCATCTGTTTTAGAGGAGTTCACAGAGCTACAGGCTGAGCAGTGACTCAGGTAGTTGATCAAGTGGTTCTAAAATAGCAGAGAGAGGTCCAAGGCTGCCATACACACAACCTGTTCACAACCCTTCCATCCTTTCCTGTAAGCAGTATCGAGACTCTTATCCTTCTATGCATCTCCAACTAGTCTCTAGCAATACATGCATCTCTAGTGACCTAATTTCCCCTTCAGTACAGTCTTTAATGCCCACTGTTTATCTTGGCTTTGCCTATAGAAAACATTCTTGGGAGAAGGAAGGACACCACCGAGGTAAGATTGCCTTAGGGCCTGCACTGCCAAGGTCGCTCCTAGATCACAATGCAAGAGAATGTCGTGCTCACTTTCGAAAGAGAAAATGTCTCTTTTCTGTGCAAATTTTATGCAGCCAAGTGGAGGTTAGTGCATAGCTTGTCCTGTTGGGATTTCTTCTCAGGGATAATTCATTCTAGCATTTGGAATGTAGAAATCTTATAAAATGATTTTTTTTTCCAAGACATATTTGACAAGGTGCTGATGAAAGACAATGAGGTGAATGAATGAATAATGTTCAATCGTTACAAAATAAAAGAGTTTTACCTGGTAAGACAGCTAATTTTAATTGTGTGAGAGGGAAAGAGTTCCTATGTTATATTTTACAGCAAAACAAAACTTATTTTAAGCTCTGAATTTCACAAATGACGGTATTACTATATATAATCTTATAGGAATCTTTGTGCTATCACCATCAAAATAGTATTAGTAAAATCCAGGAAAAATAAAATACAGACATGACAAAGTAAGTTTTTCAATCTTTTTGCAGCGCAGAACCATTGTCTGGCATGAAAAAAGCCCCTACCTCCTTAAAAATTGCTAGAAACAGAATATCAAGTACCATGAGTCAACAGAGAGAAATATGAAGTTACAGGGAAATATGAGTAATGGACACTGAAACATCCATTCCCCAATACAAATATGAATTTTTTTTAGAGTTGAAATATATATTCAACAGCTTAACAAAGTGGTAAGAAGAAACAAAGTGGCACGGTTTTGAAAGTAGTACGTTGCTATGCTAGAATAGTGACAGCTGACACCGAATATGTATAAGGGACTTGACATTCTGACAAGCACTGGGCTTTTGTCCTCTCCAATTCCCACAATAAACTTAGGAGAGCAACTCATTTCATACACGAGACAACTGGAGTTCAGAGAGAAACTATGGTTAGGCCCTTGGCACATGGAACTGCTTGGACCCTAAAGACCGCACTCTCTTCTCTGTCTCTTGATGTCTGATCGCATTGTAGGATATTGTCATTTGATGGAAAGCTAAAACAAAGTATAAGAATATCGAAAGCAAAGTAAGCTGATTGAATAGAAAATAGTCATGTCCTATAATATTTAAATTAAAAACAAAGTAATGCACTTTGAAGTTAAGTTAAATGTTGAAAAGAGTATTGGTGTCTGAAAAAAGCAGTGCTCAGAAATGAGGCTGTGTAATCTTGAACAGACAGAGGTTACCATGGAAGAATGACTTTGGATCCTGCTTTGTCTGGGTCCTCCTTAATTCGCCCTTGAGGACTGTTTGCTAGCAAATCACCTGTACTGTGTGTCTGATCTAATACTCATTAAATATCTCTCCCAAGCAGAGAGTACAAATGAAGAATCCCACAGCAAAGAAACAGCAGTATGGGAATATCCTACTGCCATGGTCTTGTCTAGACAAATAATCTCCTCCAAATTGCCTTTCTCATGTTAAAAATTTACTGCCAATAACTATGAAAATATAGAGCTGGATTTGTCAACTGTGACCAAAAATGCTATCTAGATTTTCAGAGAAAAGACTCCTCCTCTAGATAAGTCATGTGGTTTTTAGATGGACTAATTCTTCCTATGTTGAATAATTATACTACAAATATCACTGGGTTAGAAAGGCACATTTTTCAGTACCCACAGGTATAGGATAAAGACAGTGAATGAGCTTACGTCTGCTACCTCTCTTTCATGGTGGAATCACTTATGAGATGCCTTTGCTGGCATTTTTGACAACCCCTGTAGTTGTTTGCTGGTAGAAAATTAATGCTGACCAAGTTTCAGAGTTCCTAACTCTTATCTCTGTGTTCCAAACACGAGATCACCTGATAAATTATTCTCGGCAGCCCCAGACTGGCAGACCAACTTGTCTGTTTTCTTCCTCAGAATAACAACAACAAAGACTGACTTGCTTCTTTCATTATTCACAAGTGAAACCTCATCAACTCCTTTTTCAGACCCCTGTGCTCAGTCCTAATGCACTCCTTACTTCAGCTCGGCGTCAGGCATGTGTGAGAGGCTTCAAAGGCAGCTGCTAACATCACCGTCCTTTTGGGATGACAGCCCAGAAAGCCTCTAGGGACGTGATGGCTGCTCTTGAGAAAAGTTGAACTGCACAGTGAGTGCGAAGGATGTGCAGAGGAGACACTAAAGGAGACTGATGTTTGAAGCTGCAGCCAGGCCTGCTTGAGCCCTCTGCAGACAGCCTGCGGCCTGCCATCTTATATACCGCTCCACGCGAAGAGTCACGAGTGGAGTCCCGGGGACGCTGTGTATTTCCAGCTACTTGCTCACTTGCTGAGGCACCGGCAGGAACTTCACAGAGAGAATTTCCTGAGACCAAGCTCGCAGATGTGCCGAAGGAAGAAGTCTGTGGGGGCAGGGACCCCAATGACCGGGTTTAAACTCCTCCTGCCATCCCCTCGTCAACGTAGCAGGAGCCACCGGCCTGCCCAGAGTGTCAGCACCCTCACCTGGAAAATGGGATCTTCTTACAGGGTTGTTTGAAGGTTAGTGTGGTAATGTAGGTAACATACCTAGTTACATCCAGCATTGCATTCCGCTAAGATTCTAACTTCTTTTATGTTTTGAGCCACATGATACTTACAACAGGCCCGTAGAAACACTGTACTCTTGAAACAACCAAAAAGACACACACACATACACACACACACACACACACACACACACACACACACACACACGGAAAGGACTCCCAGACTCCCAGACTGGGTCTAATAGTGTTGTGATTCACCTCTCCGACTTCTATTCTTCATCTGCAAAGTGAGAGGTAGAACCAAATGCTCTTATAGGGCCCTGTCAAATGTCAATTTCTGTAATACTCAGATCCTGAGAACTTTCTGGGAGTGTGTATTGCTCACAGGTCTCAATGACCTATCCTTTTTAGTTATTTGAAGTGGTGCATAGCACAAGACCGCACTTATGTTTGGCCTGGTAATGTGATTTTTGTACTTTAACATATGTAGGAGCGTGAGGTTTTGAGAATATGCTTAAAACAACATGGCCAAGTCCCACTTTCAGGCTCTCCCTCTGCCCTCTGCTCAGAGCTGTCCCTGGCTTTCTACTGTGTGTGGAATGACTAGATCACGTCTCCTGCTGGTGACAAGTGTCAGATTAAGCCTGCCTTCTTATCCCTGCTCTCCTTCTCTTTCTCTCTCGCTTTTTCTTCCTCTGTGTTTTTTCTTTCATCGCTTTGCTCATTTGGGGAAGTTAATGAAGTACTTTGGTTTAAATATCTCCTGCTGATTTGTAGACTGCATGTGGGAATTAAAGCCAGAGAGATACTGAATGATATTAATAATGAATGTTTCTGTTTAATGATGTCAGTGTGGACTAAGAAAGATGGCTGAGAGTTAACCAAGTTATTTTCCAGAACGTGATTGCTGTTTGCACTCTGTGGATGTCTTCTTGTGGCTGATTTCCTTTCTAGAACTGGAGTGGTATCTCTGTTCTTCTGTATGGCTCACTCTCTCCTTTTTTACATCATGCGACAAGCTATTGTGATTAGTACAGCAATGAACAAAATAAATCCCCTCGCTGTAGGCAGATAATCTCTACTCCACAAGATAATTATCAGATCTCATGGGAATTTGTTTTTAAACTCACTTCACAATGATAACCCTCTTCTCTGAAGATGCTTCATCACGCTTAGTAGAATGTAATCATAAACCATGGTGGGATGCTAGTAGTTATTTAAAATCCATCTCCTAAGAGAAAAGGAATGGGGAAGGTTAATTATATCTAATGACCCTTGATCTCCCATGAGAACAATCCCTCCCACCTGACAGAAAAGAGTGGTTTTGGAAGCCAGGAAACCTGATAAGTAGCTTAAATGTTTTGTAAAACGTGAATGCTCCACATGTATTGTATGTCAAAGCTACTGCCAAAATGAGATGCGTTTAGAATCACATATTCCTTAAAGAAAAACTGAGAAGCAGAATAAGGGTCAAAGCTAACATTATAGAAATAAAAGAGGAAGAAATTCTTTTGACTCTCAAATCATATAACAGTCTGCACATACAGGTTTTTCATTTAATTATGGCACTTATCATGAAGGTTTTACATATTGGCAAATATAGCAGATAATGAACTATTGATCCAGAAGGAGTTCAGGAAATGCAGAACTTAACTAAATTGTCTATTTCCCCTTGGAAGGTACATTGATGTAGTAGGAGAAGGGGGGCAGTCTATTGATCCACCTCCCAAACCCCTCTGACCCACAATGATAAAAGAAAGGGGGAAGAAAGCAGAACACACGCTCTCTAAGACCAGTTGACATTCAATAAATAATCCCACGAAAAGAGCAGTACTTGGTCTTCCCCAAATCTGATGCCATTGTCATGATGTTCTGCCCTGTGACTGTTTTAAATTTTATCAGGGCTACATATTGAAAAATAGCAGTTAAATCCTCCACCTCAAAACAGACACTCACCATATGGTGTTAAATGAAATGCAGTGAATTTTATCTTGTCCGTAAAAGACAGTAGCACAGATAGACTTCTTAAAGATGTTTTCTTTTTCACTGATTTCTGATAAGGTGAGTTGGGTCCAGGTTGTAGCCAGGATTCTTGCTTCTGGTGAGAGATGGGTTACTTTACCGCTAGTGCCAAAGCCAACCTTAAAATTCAAAGACAGGCCTCATCAGAGTCAGCCACGGTAAGAAGAGTACTACAGGGAGCTGGGAAAGAGAAGCTTGTTATCTCCATGACTTAGACCTCATTTTAACATATTTATCCGCTTAATAAATATCCATTGTGCTTCTACCCTGTGCCATGTACAAGGTCTCACATTGTAGGATGGAAAGATAAATTGGACATGCTTTCATTACTTGGGAGAAACAAGCAAGCAAGTCACATCCACACCAAAATAAAACGAGCCCTACAACAAATGCACATGCACTGTGCTAGGGGAGCACAGATTAGGAGAATCTGAATAATCAAGGAAGCTTCCCTAAAGTCCGAGTAAGCATCTTCTTGATAAATTGGAATGGTAGATCACGACTCCGATCTCCAGGTGGAATGTGTGGAGAACTGAAGAGCAGGACTCATTGGAGGTGCTCAAAGCAGTTGGGTCTCTCTGTAGCAGAAACTGCAAATATTAAGAGCATCAGAAATGAAGTTGGAGGAACAGAGCACACCCACTCAGTGAAGAGACTCGTATGCTAATCAGAAAAGGTTGTACTTTATAAAGAAAGCCTGGGAGAGCTATTGAAGAACTTAAGGCAGGAGATTGACATGATCAGACATGTGCTTTGAATACAGCCTCTGGCATCTCTGTGGACATGCACGGGAAACAAAAGCAGGGCAGGAAGTATTGCATACTCCTTTAAACAAAACTTGTCAAGAAACCAGATTGAGTTCAATAAATGATTACAGCCTGAATAATAATAATTAGCTGTAATGAAATACGTGTCATCATAAGCCAGGACTGTGCTAAGTGTTCTGTAAACATGATCTCGTTTAATCCTCACAGCAAGCCTATGGAGTAAGTATTGGGTACCCATTTCAAAGAAAAAGGGACTGAAGACTCAGAAAATTTGGAGGTCTTGACTGAGGTTGCACGGGTGTTGGTAAACCAGAGTTCAGATCCAGGCCGGTGTGATGTCGGAACGCACATCTCCGGATGCACTGGGCAGTGGGTACCCATTTCAAAGACAAAGGGACTGAAGACTCAGAAAATTTAGAGGTCTTGACTGAGGTTGCACGGGTGTTGGTAAACCAGAGTTCAGATCCAGGCCGGTGTGATGTCAGAACGCACATCTCCGGATGCACTGGGCAGTGGGTACCCATTTCAAAGACAAAGGGACTGAAGACTCAGAAGATTTAGAGGTCTTGACTGAGGTTGCACGGGTGTTGGTAAACCAGAGTTGAGATCCAGGCCGGTGTGATGTCGGAAGCACATCTCCGGGTGCACTGGGCAGTGGGTACCCATTTCAAAGACAAAGGGACTGAAGACTCCAAAAATTTAGAGGTCTTGACTGAGGTTGCACGGGTGTTGGCAAACCAGAGTTCAGGTCCAGGCGCTGGGCTTTCAAAGTTGCTGGTAAGAGGAACTTGAAGGGCCATCTTGGCATTCATCAAGGCACACTCAGGTGCAAACACGTGGAACAAAGTGGATAAGGCCTTTGGCAGATGTGCTGAGTTTGATCTGCCTGGAAAACAATCAACAAGCCCTAAAACATGAGGAAAAATAAGGTTGAAGTGATTTAATCCAAAAAAATGCTTCCTGTTAAGTAAAATACATGGATTTGATAACACTGTTTTGGAAGACAATTGTTTTTGTCGACCAGGCACCCTAGCATTCCTTTTTACTTAGGGCCTTTCGCTTTTGAGAATTATAACATTATCAGAAACCTTTTTGCTCCTTACAAATTAATACTTAAAACTGGTGCCTAAAGCACACTAACAGATGTTAAGTGCTGTTTATAACAGCCATGAAGTTACTCCTCCAAATCAGAGATGTGAAAATACAGGAGAAAAGTGGGAATTTCATTCAAGACTGTGATAATAAATTGGCATGCCTTTACTTGCGCTTATTTTGAAATTTGCATTATAAGACTTTGTCAGCAGCCCCTCAGCTTTTATCTTATTTCAAAAAAGAACTTTACTGAGAGTTTAAAGAGAAAAAAAGAACGATTTGTGATTGAATACTGCAATTTTTTGATTGCTGCATGTGAACCAGACCTCCAAAGGCTTCTCTCTGCTGGGCAAACACACTGCACACCCCAGGACAGGCTGGGCTCATCCAGAGTCACTTGCTTATAAGTTGTTCCTGTCATTTGAGCACTATCCCTGAGGTTACGTCTTGCTCAGGCAATGGAGTTGGACCTCCAAGAATATAGGGAGAGAAGGACCACTTAGAAGCACACATATACACACTTCACCCAAAGGTCACATTGGTATGAAGAAAAATCATGTGCGTTAAGGAGTAGAAGAAATACTTAGAGTGTGGAGTTGCCATTTCACGCAAGTGTGTCAAGGACAACCTTCCTGGTGAGGTGACATTTTAATAGTCATTTAATAGATGTGAATGAAGACAGCACTATTCAGGTGTTTGAGGAAAGAGAGTTTGAGATGACAGCTTTAACACAGCTTTGGGTTGCGGTGTCCATTTGGTTGTGGTTTTGTGCTGCAGGGATGTCTTCACATATGTTGACTAGAAAACTGTGGCACTTGCATGCATTTTCATAGATGTTAATTATAAATGAAATTTGATGCTATGTCCAATAAGACAATCACATGTTCATTTTGGTTACAATAACCACCTTTCAAACCATCGTATTTCCCAGAACAACTTTGCCCCAAACATTGGATTCAGAAGGACTTTATTGACATGTAACAGAAGAGCAGTATATTAACATCCAAGGTGGTAGGACTATTTATATTCATCTGACAATCATTATCTTATAAAGCTAGTTTTGCTAGATCCGAGCACAAAAAAATACAAGGTTAAATCAAACTGGCGACTCTTGAAGCAAGTATCACAATGATTCTTTCAAAGTTTCTCTCTCCTGGCTTGACCAATCCCTTTCCCTAAAATGATAGTTTATATGAAGAAATTCAACATAAGGCATAACCTGCATCTTGAGGAAAAACAAACAAACAAACAACAAATTTGTTTATTTTACAGAAGTCTCTGTGGATAATGCATATTGAAATATTTGTTCTCTGTACTAATTATCAACAAATAAGATTTGGACCAATCTTTCCAGTCCCAAATCCAGGCTGTGCTAATCCAATGTTCATTGTCCTGCCGTCTTCTAAGTGTCTTAAATCCATCTCAGTTGAGTGCCTTTTAGATAACCTGTTCTATAAATGCCTAGGATTCTTGTCTTTAGTCTCCTTTGCAACGAAGTTGAGCTTCTCAGCAAAATCCCTGTCTTCGAGGACAGAAGTCTCGTTGGACGCACATCTTTCAAATCGAAACCCTTCATTTTCTATCTTTTACCTCCCACTAAATGTCAAGCGTCTTCTCAAACTCTCCACTTCTTCAAAAACAGCTTATCATCCCATAAAATTTTATGTATCCAGCACAGATAATAACTGTAGACAATTAATAAAGAAGGTATCTTTTCATGAACTCAATACTAACTTAGTTTCTAGTTCTGATAAACATATACGTATGGCCACTTCAGCATTTTGGTTTCAAGTATCTTATTAGTAAACAAGTTAGAGATGCCTCAGATGATGCAGTCCTGTAAAGGCCAGACAAATAAATAATTATAATTCCAGAGCAGTAGCAGCAATAAACACTACCTGTGGCCTTATTCTAAAGTCAGTACTTCATTTTAATGATAACTGGAGCCCGACTGTTCATTGTGAAATCCTTGACTATACTTAACAACCTGCTTAGAGTGTATTGAGCTTATGAGGATGACCAAATGAAGCTTGAAAACTTATTGTAAGGAAATTAGGCAGATCATGTGGGGGATATTTATTGTAATGCAGAACTATGCATGCAGAGTTAAAGATTTGACTAGGGCAGCACTGAAGCAGGTAGAGCCAGGCTAGTTTCTGCTCTTCTGCATTGTCAGATTTCTCCCCTAATTAGTACATTTCTCCTCATTCTTGATTAGCAGCTGCCAGAGCTCTCCCTGGAGTATGATAACGTTAATATGATAATTCATATAGCACTTGGCGGTTTGCCGAGCATTTTTCACACATTTCATCTTCTTAATGCTCTCAATCATCCAATGAAGTAGGCGTTATTAGGGTTATTTCGTGTATGTGGAAAAGAGGCTTGATTACACTGACCCAAGATTGCTGGTTGAGTAAGGTGGTGTTCTTCCTCCCAATGAAATACACAGTTGCTTGGGCTTTGCTTTGTTTAGCTGTCCAGCATGCACAGCCCTAGTCCCCTACCGAACAAATGGGGGAAGAGGAGATTTTCAGCATGGCTTGCTGCCCTGTGGGTCCACAGGGCACTGCCTCCCACCATAGAAGCCACTGCCTTTGGTAACAAGCTCATGGCTCTTAACTTGGGGCCAATAAATTTGTTATCAAGATTTTGAATCTTGAGTGGGAAAAAAATGCACAGATGAAAGAGTGATCAAAATAGACTTGGAATTTTTTAGGTGTGTCTGTGATGACAGCATCTGCAAGAACCGACAGTATACATGGCACAAAACTAAAGATTTAAAAGTTATGAATCAATCTAATAAACAGCTTAATAATATAAATAGCAGATATCCACTTTAGTGCCTGAAAAAATATGCCTTCATTAAAAGCCCAGACGGTCCGGTTTGAGTTTAGAATTCTTGGATGCCCTGAACTTGAGTGCCAGATTCGGGAAGCTTGGGATGGTGGTCTCTGGAGTTTATCCCTTGCCTGTGGGCCTTTCTTCTTATCATCCTACTCCTGGTTCGGTCTTGCTCTGGATGGAGTCTGTGCCTACACAATGGGACGCTCTGACTTGTGGATCTAAGCTCCATCTATAACCCCCAACAGAAACTGCACATTGGCCACTCCTAGGTCTACCCATACATGGGCCACGTTTGAGTGAGTGGAGCTTGAAAAGAGACCTTTATAAGAGTGGGGGTGGATTTAGGACTATTTGTGCCCAAAAGTATGTGTCCAGAACAGAACATAGTCTAGAAGACAAGGCTTGTGCTCTGGGTAACATGTTTTCTTAACGTCATAGACTCTTGCCTCATGGAAAACGTCCTTTTTAGAAGACCAGGGTGAGCACTTTGAAACCCTGAGCTCAGGACAATGATCTTTCTTACCCAGCCCTAAGAGCAGTTCTGGGTGGTAGCATCCCATCCAGGAGCTTGTTACTACTTGTCTTTGAGAACTCCTTTGGTTCTTGCTGTTTTTTTAGTCAGTTCTTCCCACCCTGTCTTCATTCCCTGAGCCCCTTGCATACTTCCATTTAATTCCTTTGGCTCAAAACAGCCAACCTCATATTTTGTTGCTTACACGTGGGAACCTGGCTTGAAATACACAGTCTGCCATTTTTCCCATAAGGTGAAGAGGGTACGGGATTATCAGTGTCTGAACAGTGAGAGATGAAAACAGCTGATGATAGTCTGAGCAATGTTAAGTATCATCAGTCTGTGATGGATATTCCATTATCACCATTAAAAAAATGTAGATGGGACTGCTTCTCTGCCTTCCTATATAGTCTACCAATCACGTTCACCATTTCTTACTATCTTCCTTCCAGGGTAGTCCCTCTGGTGAAATATTGTGGAGTGACACAGCAGCTTGTGCTGGTTGCTATGAACATTAAACTGCTGTTTGGCTATTTTTAAAATTAAAAATATCTTGCTGATTACCAGACCAATAAATATATTCATTACAGAAAAAGTATATAAGTACAGGTAAATAAAAAAAAGAGACACATACCCATAATCACATGATCATACTGCCCAGAGATAATCACTATTATTAACAAATAATTTTCTACGAATAGCTTAAAGAAAAAAAAAAAGATTACAATGCATATTTAAAATCTGTTTTAGTGATTAAACTCCACAGTGTGAGCACTTTCATTTCAATAAGTATTTCCATAACTTTTTAAAAATGGGTGAATGTTAGATCATTGATTAAGGTGAAAATTGTCAAACCTAATATTTAATGTTGGACATTTTGGTTGTTTTGAATTTTTATTATCAGAAACATTATCATCATACATACTTGAAGTGAAATTATTATATACATGCTTAATTACTTGCAAAGGATATATTTCTGTAAGTGGAATATCCACTTAAAAGACTTTTCATACTTACAGTACTTGAATACTATTTTTAAAAAATCCTGTAAACTGCACAAGGAGTAATTATATACTGAATCATACTCATCTAGCATGTGTTTTGATTAAAAATAAGTAAAGTGTGATTAAAATCCAATATGATTTAGTTATTTATATTATTTCAATTTATTGCATACGGTATACTTCAGCAAGATCTTCAAATAAATCTGGAGGAAAACGAAGATTTGTTTTGCTTAAGAATGAACCGTTTTGCGGCTTCTCTCTTTTTTGAACAGCTTTCTCTTTTATTTTGTTTACAAAGTTGTGTGATCATCACCACAATCTATTTGAGAACAATCTGAATATCCCTAAAATAAATTTTGTGGGCCTTAGTCAATGCTCCTTATTCATCTCCCCCAGCCCCAGGCGACCCCTTATCTAGTTTATGTTTCTGTAAATATGCCCATTCTGGACACGTGTTATACATGGAATAATATAATATGTGGTCCTTTGTGACTGTTTTCTTTAATTTAGCATGATTTCAAAGGCCAATTATGTTGTAAGTTGTATCTGTATTTCATTACATTTTGCTGCTGAATAATATTTCATTGTCTGGATAGACCTCATCTATATGTCCCTTACTCAGGTGGACATTGAGGTTGTTTCTACTTTTTTTTTCTATTATGAATAATGCTGCTGTAAATATGTGTGTACAATGTCTTGGGTGGGCACATTATCATTTTCCTTGGATATATACCTAGGAGTGAAGTTGCTTGATCATGTGGTAACTTTGTTTTCTTATGTGAGGAACCACCAGACTGTCTTCTAAAGAAGTTGCACCACTTTACATAACCACCAGCAGTATACAAGGGATTCAATTTCTTTATATCCTCATCAATACTTGTTATTATCTGTCTTTTTTATTTTAGTCATTCGAATTGGTGTGAAGTAGCATCTCACTGTGGTTTATATTTTTATTTCCTCATGCCTTGTAAAGTTCTCTCTCTCTCCCTCTTTCTCTCTCTTTCTGTCTCTCTCCCTTTTAATATTAACCCTTAAAAAGAAGTCCAGAAACATCACAAGCAAGATATTAATTCCATTTGTCAATATTTATGCCGATGATTTAACTGGTTTTTTAGACTTTTTAAAAAATGAAATAATTCAACTCAGTTCATGGACCTATAGTTACCGTAGTTTTAAAAAATTTCTCATTTTGTAATAGATGATGATGCATAACTAAACATTATTCTACTTTCTTATATAAGTGTAGGCAGTAATTTTTACCTATCTGTGGTTTCCAAGAATTTATCATTTATTATTTAATCAAGAAGTATGACTAAGCTTTGGACATTTTCTATTAACGTAGAACTACTAGGTATATCCCAATGCAGAATGCTATGTTCTCTGATAGAAAAATTGATATACCTTTGCAAACATAACTGAGATTAATTACAAATTGGTTATTTTTGTGTGCTTACAACTTTTATTAAAAAGGCAAATTTTACTGTTAATACTTGATTCAGCTCAGAGGAGGACATACAATATGAATCAATGCTGATGTAATGTTAAGTAAATACAATGTGGTGAACCAATGAATTGAGTGTTGAAAGTTAAATCTTGCTGCAAGAAATAACTCTGTGACAATGCTTTGAAAACTACCTGTGAAAACATATGCAGCTTTGTTTTACAACATAAAAATGGCAATCAACCCCTGAGATGATAAACTTCCACACACTTGAGACTTTGAGGAGAGACTAAAGGGCAGTGGTGAGTCTGCTTTCAGGACACAATCCGCAGGCATATAGTGTAGATCGCGGGCGGATTTGCAGAAAATCAGGCTCTCAAATGGACAGAAGTGTGCAGACTCTTGGGATAAAAAATATATATCCCAAGAGAAGTATCTGAAGTGTAAATTGGAAGAAGTATTTCATCCACAAACCTAGACACAGCTTACAGGACTGCTGGGAGGACCAAGCTTTATGTTGAGATCTATTCCAAGAGGGGATTTCTGCTCTCTAGGGCATCAGGGACAACACTGACTGAGATTCAGATCTGATCTTCTGGCTTCTGGAGAAGAATCTGATCTTCTGGCATCAGACAGATGACATGGCAATACTGAAAGATTCATGATAAACCTGAGAAAAGAAAAGTATGGAGAAATGCTAAGATAGCTCCAGGATTAGTTTTTCTAGCTTTGACCTTTGCTGCCTTGGCATGACCACCATCTAGCTGCGTCATCTCGGGCAAATGGCTCCATTTCTCTGGCCCTCACTTTCACTATCAGGGTTATGGTGTGGGTTAAATGTGATGGTGCATGTACTAGCAGCTATCCAAATGCCGCTTTCTCATTGTCTCTGACATATGATAGCCGTTCAACAATAATAACAAATTGAGTATTTATTGCTTTCCAAACATTTTTAAAAATGCCCTATGCGTATTGATTCATATAATCTTCACATCAACTCTAAGAGAAAGATAAATAAATAACAGAAATTGAAGTACAGAAGTTCTATAACTTGCCTAAGGTCACATAACTATTAAGTAGTGTGCCTAGGATATGAAACCAAGCAATGGTTTTAAAGCATTATGCTATTACTACTCAAATTGTCCAAATGAATATACTTTTGAGTCATAACACAAAATCTTTTTTAACGCATACTTATTTTTGTACCAAAATTACTTTACTTACTTGAAAATTAGTTTATGAATAATAATAAATCTAGGAAATAGAAATTTAACAAAGCAATGGTTTTTTCATGGGTTTGTATTCATCTTTGATCTGATAACAATGAAATGGCATAATTTGCTTTCCAAAATACCACTCCATAGGTCCTATGGAGTAGGTAACATAATATGATTAACGTAGTGTTTGCATCAATTAAGTTATCTGGAGCTAACTCAGTGATTCTAAAGACAGGTAATGTCATATCGCTAACAATTACATTATCTCAAAACCAGGAAGAGACAATACGCTGTTATGCTATAATTAAGAGCCATGACTCAATTCTAAGATCATTCGCCTTCTGTTCAAGTGTGTTCATCACCGTGGCACTACAGCTCAAGCCCTCAACTTGAGGTCCTCAGAGCATATTCTAAATCTCTAGCCTGATGCCTGCCAGTAGAAGTGGGGTGGGTGGATGGCACAGGTCCTTCTGTTCTGAAAGAAAATCTGGGCAGCAGATTTCAACAGTGTCCATTACTGTTCATTGCTGACTACACTTGTTCTACTTATTTATATAAATTCTGGGGTATCATCTCCAATAATTCTAGTGAGCATTCTCGGGGAAAATTAAAGACCTAGGAACGATAACTACATCTAACCCTCAGATTCTCTCTTCTTCTGCCCATTCTCTCTTTTAGATATTACCTTTACTGTTCTAGATGGATCATCGGCTGACATGAGATCTTGGGCTCTATACCTTCCTCAGGCTGTGACTGCTTCACTTGCTCATGCACCAAAACAATTGATTAAGAACATTTCAAAAGTAGATTACCGAGGAGTTCAGCATATGTCTCTGCAATGGCATCTCCTCCTCCTGAGGTGAGGGGTCAAGGAGGACCAAGGCCATTATCACTGTCATGACGGCGATATTTTTCTTGTCTGTTGATCCTTTGCCACAAGAGATTCAACATGCCCATACAGCTACCACAACTTGAAAGGCACTGGGACTAATGATGAGTTCATGGCAGAAATGCTCTTCCTTGGGGCACCCATTCTTTAAACCCTGAGACTCCAGAGCTGCAAGAACAAGAAGCACAAATCCAGTGAGTCGCTGGGAAGGGAAGGCTGAGCGATAGTGGAAGCCACTCTTGCTTTCAGTCCACGGTTCTTCATCTCTATATTCTGCTCACTGAGAACTCAGAACCTTCCGGTGCTCATTGATTTAGGGCATATGATGTCACCTGGAGGATTTCACCCCATTCTCTCAGGAAAGCATATCTGAGCTTATCACTCCATTGTTCCTCATTTGTGTATTCTACTTACTGAGGACCCCGAGTCATCCAGTGTTCATTGATTTAGGTCGTATGACATGTCCTAAAATCCTGGAGGCTGTTATCTCCTTCTCCCAGGAAGATATATCTGAACTTACACCTCTGCTGTGTTTCATCACTCTCTCAGGTTGACATGTTCTGAATGGAGTGGCTTGTGACAGGACCAGCAGATTCTATTGTCAGGCACCAGCTGATGGACCAGATAGGCACCAAACAGCTGAGAGGAGGGATGAGACAGGGTGGGCAGGTCTAGCACTTAAGTGGCAGAGAAGGTCATTGATGGCATATTTAGGGGCTGCGGATTAGATGTACAATCACAGCTGAATCATTATGCTAATGTAGACACGGCCACAGGTCTTTGGAGCATCTGTGTTCAAAACCCAGGATAGTGCTAAAGCTTCATATAGATCCATGAAATCTCTTTGGCTCCTGAGCTGCCATTTGGTAAGTACTGCCTATCGTGGGCTAAACACTTCTGCAGCAGCCTGAAGGAGTTATGGCAGCTGCAGAAATACTTTTGTTAGTTCCACGTGAGTAATTTATGCAGTGAATGAATCTGGCTGACTTTTATTAGGACCCCAATCAAAATGGAAATTGCAATTGTTGTTTTACAAACCAAGTGCTCTAGAGTTAAAGAAGCTGATGCTATTTTACATGCATTTTTATTAATCTCCTGATTTCTAGCATTCATTTTAAAAAGATTATGATGTTAAGTAATATCTTTAAAAATAGCTTCGCAGACAACATTATTGAGGCTGAATATGATTTAAGAGGAGTCATTACATTATTTCCAGCTTTACTGAGATATGATTGACAAAAATTATATATATTTGAGAAATATGTCTTGATAAACATATGCATTGTGAAATTACCACAATCAAGATAATATATCCATCATCTCACCCCATTACCATTTTTGTGTTCGTGTGTGGAGAACACTTGAGATCTATCTAATCTTTTAGAAAATTTCAAGTATGTAATGCATCATTATTAATTATAGTAACCATGATGTGAGATTATGCAATATTTGTCTTTCTGTGCATGACTTATTTCAAGTAACATAATGTCCTATTGGTTTATTTATGTTATTGTAAATGGCAGGATTTCTCTCTTTTTAAGACTGAATACTATTCTACTGCAGTGTACAATACACATGTAACTGAAAGCAAAACTGGAAACGGGACTGGGGGTTATTTCGAATGTTCATCTCTTGTTAGATGTATGGCTTGAAAGTGTTTTCTTTCATTCTGTAGGTTGCCTTTTCTGTTTGTTTCCTTTGTTGTGCAGAAATGTTTTTCAGTTTTTTTGTAGTCCCACTTATGTATCTTTTTCTTTTGTTTTCTGAAACTTTTGTGTCATATCCAAAGAAATATTGCCAAGATCAATGTCAAGGGGATTTATTCTTGTATTTTCTATTAGAAGTTGAAGGTTTCAGGTCTTACGTTTAATTCTTTAATCCATTTTAAGTTGATTTTTGTGCATGGCATAGATTAAGTGTCCAATTTCTTTATTTTGCACATATATCTGCAGTTTTCCTAACACTATTTATTTTATTTTCCCCATTGTTTTCTTTTGACATTTAAAAAAAAATTAGTTGACCATATGAGTGGGTTTATTTCTAAGCTCTATATTCTACTCTATCGATATATGTGCCTGATTTTAGACTGGTACCATACTGTTTTGATTACTATAGCGTTGTAATTTAATTGCAAATCAGAGAGTATAATGCTCTCGGTTTTGCTTTTCTTGGTCAAGATTGCTTCATCTAAAAAAAATAGATTGTTTCATATATTCAGGGTCTTTTATGGTATCATATAAATTTCAGGATTTTTTACTATTTCTGTGAAAAAATGCCATTGAAATTTGAGATTTCAATGAATCTATAGAGTGTTTTGGGTAGTATAGACATTTAAATAATTTAAATAATATTAATTTTTCTTTTTTTTTCTCTTTATTTTAAAGATACGGGGTACAATTCCGGGGTAGGTATACAAATGTTCATTATGCAGGTACCCTTTTGGACAAAGTGTGTCCCTCCCTTCCCTGGCTGTTTCCCTCAACTGCCAATCCCATCTCCCTCCCCTGGCAGTTTCCCACTACTGCCAATCCCTTTCTTATAGTATTATGATAAATGTTCAAGGTCTGCTTATGAGTGAGAACATATGATACTCTGTTCTTTGTTTCTGTGAGAGATCACTGAGTCTGATCGACTCTAAATCCATCCAAATTGCTGCAAAGTCCATATGTTTGTCCTTCTTTATGGCTGCATAATATTCCATTGTATATATGTACCACATTTTTAAAAATCCAATCCGGCTTCGATGGGCAACATGGTTGGTTCCATGTTATTGCTACTGTGAATAGAATTGCAACAAACACACATGGGCAGGTGTCTTTTTTGGTAGAATGACTTGAGTTCCTCTGGAATATTTCCAAAAGGGGGATTGCTGGGTCATATGGAAGGTCAATTCATAGTTCTTTCAGAAATCGCCACACTGTCTGCCAAAGAGGTTGCACTAGTTTGTGTTCCCACTAGCAGTGTAGAAGTGTTCCCAGCTGGGCTCCGTGGCTCAGCCTGTAATCCCACGCCTTTGGGAGGCTGAGGTGAGTGGATTGCCTGAGTCCGCGGGTTCGAGACCCGCCTGGGCAGCGAGGCCTCATCTCTACAATAAATCAAAAAATCAGCCGGGTGTGGTAGCACGCATCTGTAGTTCCAGCTACTTGGAAGGCTGAGGCGGAAGGATCACCAGAGCCCAGCAGGTCGATGGCTGGAAGCGGCCACTGCACTCCAGTCTGGGCGACCGAGTGAGACCCCAACTCAAAAAAGAAAAAAAGAAAAAGAAGTGTTCCTTTTTCTCCACATCCTCACCAGCAACTGTTGTTGTTTGTCTTTTTAATGATGGCCATTCTTCGGGGGATTAGATGGTGTCTCAATGTGGTTTTGATTTGCATTTCTCTGTTGATGAGTGAGGCTGAGCACTTTTTCATGTGTCTGTTGGCTACCCATGTATCTTCTTTTGAGAAGTGTCTATTCATGTCTTTTGCTCACTTTTTAATGGGACTGTTTGTTTTTTTCCTTTTGGCGCATTTGAGTTCCTTGTAGATCCTAGATGTTAGGCCTTTGTCAGATATACAGTTGGCAAATACAGGCTGTCTCCCTGCTCTCCTAATGGTTTCTTTTGCTTTGCAGAAGCTTGTCGGTTTGGTGAGGTCCCACTCATGTATCTTATCTCTTATGGTATGGGCACTTAGAGTTTTGATCAGGAATTGGTTGCCTTTTATGATCAGGAAATTGGTTCCAATTTCCATAAGGGTGTCTCCTGCATTTTCTAAGATTCTTATAGTTTGAGGTTCTACATTTAGGGCTTTAATCCATAATTAATTTTTCTAGTCTGTGGACACGTAATAATTTTTCATGCATTTTTGTCTTCTCCAATTTTTGAATCAAAGTTTTATAGTTTTCAGTGTACAAATATTTAGCCTCCTTGTTTAAATTTATTCATAAATATTCTATTTATTGTGTTGCTATTATAAATGGGATTGTTTTCTTAATTTATTTTTCAGATAGTTTCATTGTTAGTGTATAAATCACTACTTATTTTTGCATGTTGATTATGTATCTTGAAACATTACTGAAATTATTTATTAGTTCTAACAGTTTTTTTGGTAGTCTTTAGGATTTTCTATATATAAAATCATGCTATGTGCACCAGAAGACTGTTTTACTTCCTCTTTTCCAATTTAGATGCCTTTTTTACCCTTGCCTAATTACCCTAGATAGGACATATTAAATTGAAGTAGTGAGTGTGAACATCACTGTCTTGTTCTTAATCCTAGAGAAAAATTCTTCAGCTTTTCACTATTATATTGTTATTTTGGGGTTTGTCATATATGATCTCTTTTGTGTTTAGGTATACTCCTTCTATAGCCAATTTATTAAGAGTTTTTATCCTGAAAGAGTATTAAATTTTGTCAAATGTTTTTTTCTGCATTGATTGAGATAATCATATGATTTCTATCTTTCATAAGGTTAGTGTGGTATGTCACATTTATTGATTTAGGTATGTTGAACCATCCTTGCATCCTAGAGATGAATACACTTATGGTGATATTTTTTAATGCTATTGAATTCAGATTGCTAATATTTTGTTGAGGATTGTTGCATCTATTTTGATCAGGGATATTGGCCTATAATTTTCTCTTTTTGTGTCTATCTGGCTTTTGCATTAGGGTAATGCTGGCCACATAAAATGAGTTTGGTAATGCTCCTTTTAAAAAAAAATTTTGGGAGAATTTGAAAGGGACTGGCATTAATTCTTCTTAAATATTTGGTAGAAATTAACAGTGAAGTTTCAGGTCCTAGGCTCTTCTTTGGTGAAGGATTTTTTAAAATTACATTTCCTTAGTTATTATTGATTCTGTTCAGATTTTTAATTTCTTTATGATTTTGTTTTGATAGGTTGTATATTTCTATCAATTTACCCATTTCTTCTAGCTTTTCCAATTTGTTGGCATATAATTTCTCACATCTTTTTATTTATGTCATCTTTGGTACTTTTTATTTTTGATGAGGTTGGTGTATTCATGGTTGTATGGCCATAGACAATACTTTGTGTGTTTGTTCTTTTAGTTTATTCAACTTGTTGCCATATCATTTCTTATAGTAGTCTCTTTTGATACTTTGTATTTTTGTGGTATCAGTTGTAATGCCTCTTCTTCAATTTATACTTTTATTTACTTGAGTCTTCGCTCCTTTTTTCTTAAGCTAGCTAAAGGTATTTCAACTTTTTTTAACCTTTCAGATAAACATCTCTTAGTTTTATTAATTCTTTCTTTTTTAATAACCAATTTATTTCTATTCTGATCTCTCTTATTTCCTTTCTTCTGTTGACTTTGAATTTAGATTGTTCTTCTTTTTCTAGTTTCTTAAGTGTAAAGTTAGGTTACTTATTTGAAGTTTTTTTTCCCTTAATATAGGTGTTTATTTCTATAAACTTTCCTGTAGAACTGTTTATGCTATATCCCATATGTTTTGGTATATTTTGTTTTCATTTTTATTTGTTTTATGTATGTTTAAATTTCCTGTTTGGGTCTTTTTTGGCCCATTGATTGTTTAGAAGTGTGTTGCTTAATTTTTACATATTTGTGAATTTTTAGTTTTTCTCCTATTGTTGATTCTCGGTTTCATATCACTGTGGCTAGAAAAAAATACTTGCTATGATATCAATTTTTTAAAAGAATTGTAAGACTTGTTTTGCAGCCTAACCCATGATCTATCCTGAAGAATATCCATGTGCACTTGAAAAATATGTATGCTCTGCTGCTTTTGGATGGATTGTTCTGTACATGTCTGTTAGGTTCACTTAGTCTAAGTGTAGTTAAAGTCTAATATTTTCTTATTAATATTTTTGTGAAAAGTTTATTCATTGTTGAAAGCAATGGTATTGAAGTTCTCTACTCTTACTGCATTTCTTTTTAGTTCTTCCTTTATTGCTGGTAATATTTGATGTTGGGTGCATATATATTTACAATTGTTATGTACTTTGATTTAGTTGCTGCTTTATTATGCCACAATGACTTTGTGTCTTGTGACAGTTTCAGACTTATATTCTGTATTGTCTGATGCACATATAGCTGTCTATCGTTTGCTTTCCATTTGCACAAAATATTTTTTTCCATCACATCACTTGCAACCTATGAATGTCATGAAAGCTGAGGTGAATCTCTGGTAGGCAACATATAGTTGGAACTTGTTAGTTTTTTAATCCATTTAGCCACTCTGTATCTTTTGATTGAGGAATTTGGTACATTCAAAGTAAGTATTGATAAATATAGGCTTGCTATTTCCATTTTGTTAATTGTGTCTGGTTCTTTTGTAGTTCCTTTGTTTCCTGCTTCTCTTGCTATCTTCCTTTGTCATTGATGATTTTCTGCAGTGATATGCATTGATTCTTTATTCTTTATATTTTTCTGTATCATTTAGAAGTTTTTCCTGTGTGGTTACTATGAGGCTTACACAAAATATGTTATAGTTATAACTGTTTTTGTTAACTTGATAACAACTTAATTTCAACTGCACACAAAATCTCTATCCTTTCCTCCTTCCCACTACTGCCCAAACATTTTAGTTTCTTTGATGTCACAATTTACATATTTTTATTTTAGGTATCCACTGACAAATTATTTTAGCTACCGTTATTTTGAACACTTTTGTCTTTTAACTATTTTATACTAGAGCTAACAATGATTTACATATTACTGTAACAGTTTTAGAATATTTTGAATTTGACTATGTACTTAATTTTACTAGCGATTTTTATACTTTAATGTAGTTCCATCTTACTAGTTCTCCTCATTTCAGCTTGAGGAATGTTCTTTGCATTTCTTGTAAGGCAAATGTTATGGTGATTAAATTAAATTCCCTCAGTTGTTGTTTGTCTGGGAACATCTATATCTCCTTCATTTCTGAAGGACAGCTCTGTTTAGTAAAGAGAAAATGTTTTTCCCCCTCTTTTATTACTTAGAATACATCATCCAGTCTTATGGCCTGCAAAATTTTTGATAAGAAATCTTCTGTGAACTAATAAAGTCTCCCTATATGTGAACAGTCTTTTTTCTCTTGCTACTTTCAAACTCTATTTTTTTTTAATTTTTAAAAATTGTTTTATAATGTGTCTCAGTAAAGACCTCTTTGGGTTAAATATTCCTGGAATTTTTGAGCTTACTATATCCTGGTGTCCATATCTTTCCTCAGATTTTAAAAGTTTTCAGCCATTATTTCTTTAAATAAGTTTTCTGTCTCTCTTCTCCTTGTATTTTCATAATATATAAATTGGTCTGCTTGATACTGTCCCATAAATCCTATAGGCTTTCTGCACTCTTTTATCATTCTTTTTTCTTTTTCCTTTTCCTTTTCCTTTTTTTTTTTTTTTTGTTCTTTTAACTGGATACTTCCAAATTACCTGTCTTCAAGTTTGCAGATTTTTTTTTTTCTGCTTGATCCAGTCAATTTTGACACTATTGTATTTTTTTTCACTTAATTCATTGTATTCTTCAGCTCCAGAATTTCTTTATGGTTTTAAAAACTATTTCTATATCTTTGTTGACTTCATTTGGTTCATGTATTGTTTTCTGAATATCATTGATTTTTTCCTCTGCATTCTCCTATAGCTCATTGAGCTTCCTTCAAATATTTATTGCAAATTATTTCTGTGGCGTTTCTTCTCTATTTGGGGGGTTGGCTACTGGAAAATCATGTTTTTTCTTTGATGGTGTCATGTTTTCTTGATTTTTTGTTTTCTTGTCTTGCATTGATGTCTCTATATTTGATGGGGGCAGTCACCTGTTCCAGAGATTGCAGACTGGTTTCAGTGAGAAAAGGCTTTCACCTATGGGTGGATGTGAGGGTACTGGCAGGATGGGTGCAGCAATTCCAGCTCAGTGAGGGCATAGCAGCATAGGCTTCATGCATCTTTATCAGTTGAATTAGCATCAGTGAAGACTGCAGGGGTTCCTAGTGGCTAGGGCTGCAAGTGTCCACAGTGGTAGTGAGGGCTGTTGGGGTCATTGCTGGGGACTTCTTGATCTTTTTTTCTCCCATGGGAGAAGTCATGGCCAAGGGAATTCCTTCTGGTGTTGGGTTTGCTTTGTGGACATGTTCATAGCAGCAGTGACAGGGGTAGAGGCACCCCAGCTCTAGTGTTGGTTTCTATGTATAAGAAACAAACATCTATGGAGCTGCTGGGAAGCCAGGGTCCAGAATGCAGGTGAATGAAGAACTATGGTGTCTTTGAGGTCTGAAGCAATGGTGGCTCTGTGTCCTAGGTACTAGAACATGTAGAGCTGTCAAGGAACCAAGATTCAGAATGCACACATGCATAAAGCAACCATGGCTTTAAGGCCAGGCATATGGACGTGCCCATTGCAACAGTGACTTCGGGATCCAAGGCTTGGGTTCTCGCAGAGTGGCTGCAGAGCTGGTGTCCAGAGCATAGGCTTGTGGAGTCAAATTTCTTTGGACAAAATCATTAATTCAGAAAACACCTCTCATTTGATCCCTCAAATTTCCTTTATTATAAACTATTCAATATGCATTTTTCCCCAAAGAAATAATTTTGGTAAACTGTGTAAAATTAGTCTATTTGTAATAATAAAAGTATCAGGAAGGCGTTGATTAAAACATAAAAGCAATAAGTCTAAAATAACACAAGAATAGGAAATTTTTTTCTCACACTTTGAGATGCGTAAGAATTCTTATAACGTTCATTTATGATTTTTAGCAACACTCTCGAACAGTATCCTTTTTTCTTTTAAAGTGAGAGAAATACTTTAACAGTATTTTTGAAAGTATTACTTTTTTGTATATTATTAAATACTACCATCGTGCAAATTCTAGTAATGACAAACAACTCAAGCCTAGAGTATCTTCTGCCACAAGATCAAGGTACAGATGGTCTTTTTAAAAAAATCTAGTCAATAGCTGGGCTCGGTGGCTCAGCCTGTAATCCGGCGCCTTTGGGAGGCTGAGGTGAATGGATTGCCTGAGCCCGCGGGTTCGAGGCCTGCCTGGGCGACTTGGCGAGACCTCATCTCTACAATAAATCAAAAACTCAGCCGGGTGTGGTAATGCATGCCTGTAGTTCTGGCTACTCGGAAGGCTGAAGCGGAAGGATTGCCGGAGCCCGGCAAGGTCAAGGCTGCGGAAGCCGGGAGCGGCCACTGCACTCCAGTCTGGGCGACAGAGTGAGACTCCGACTCAAAAAAACAAAAAACAAAAAACAATTTAGTGAACACCATATTCCAGGTTATCATCTGATCAAGCAAGAATGAAATTCCATTAACAAGATGTTATCCTTCAGGAAATATCTACCACTCACATCAACCTTGGAAAAGACTGAAATTGCTGTGACACAGCATATAACTGCTCCCTTCAGTTTCTCTGAATGTATCTTTTGTTGATGATAGCAGCTGTATGGCCCTCCGGGGAAAAACACTGGGTTAGTGGGAAGTGATGGATGAAGATGATTTCGATGACACTTTGAGCAAATGCTCCTCTATTGCCACCATATCCTTTAATATTTAGACACAAATTATGATTATGGAAACACAATTTCATAGTAAAAAAGGATAATGACCCGACGTAAAAAAAGTGATATGTTAAAATACAAATATAAATTTAATAACTAAAATGATATCTGCATTGTTTGGTAACCCTTCTGCCTATTATATATCATTAAAGTAGTCAGATATCACTATATTTCTAAAATATGGTTTTAATGTCTAAATCATACTTCATTTTATAAATGTATCATAAGTAACCTCTATTATTGACCATTTAGGCTGTACATAAATTTTACCATTATGAAAACACCCTGTAATTAAATGTCAATGCTAATTTGTATCTTTCACCAGTATAATTCCCAGAATTAGAATTGCCATCTGCACATTTTAAGGCTTAAAAAAAAAAAATTCTAAAGGCTTTTACTATTTTTAAACACAGATATAATACATTTCAGCTGCATTTCTGGAGTAACTGTAGAACTCCACTACTTGGACACAAATCTAACATCTCTGGGGTTGTTTTGCTTCCCTTGAAGGTGTTCCTGAACATTTCATGTACTGCCCAGAGCCGTCCGTTCAATTTCTCCATCTTCTGGTTATTGAATTCCTGTTACACGCAACACGCCTGTATGGGAGCTACAGTAGCGAATAGAATTTTTAAACACAGTCACAATCTAAGAGCTTACAGTCTAATGTAGAATGTTGCAACACGCAGAGTTTCTCAGCGTGTAGTCAGAGCTGCTACCCAAAGACATATCAGCACCACCCATGAGATTATTCTAGTCTCCCCCGTGAAAGAAAACATGGAGTCGCAGTGAAGAAACTTCACGACAGTAAGTTAGGGTGGAAGGAAAGTCTTCCAGGTACAGCAAGCAAAGCAAAACAGTGTGAGCGTCCCTGCAGAACAGGACCTCGGTAGCCTGCGTGACTTGATTAAGGAGCTGGAGCTCACGAGGGAGACACCCGGACCGGCTCCACGTACGGCCAGGCTGGGTCCCAGAAGAAGCGACGTCCAAGACGGCAGGTGCAAGGCCGAGACGAGCGGGAGCGAACGTGTCGCAGGGAGCCCGGGAGGCCGGCGGGGCGGCCGGTCCGGAGCAGCGGCGGGCGGGGCGGAAACGCGGTTAGACAGGTGA